>NC_058088.1:56244811-56544811 GCF_014858855.1 Bufo gargarizans | reverse complement strand
AATACTAGGCCTCAAATTTATATCCAGCTAAATCTGTCGTTACTGCTGTACTGCTGTGGCTGGTCAAGTTATTTAGAGTCCGTCAAAGCACAGTTTTTGTTCTGGGTTGAAATACAATTCCCAATTTAGCAATTTCCTAATTTAGTGGTTTCTGCTGTATCAGAGCTATTTTAAAATCTATCCCTAAAAGGGTATATAATATTCGAGGTGCACATAGGGTTATTCTAAATAACTTCACACACACGCTACTGTGCATTTCCAAGTCTAATTCTGTCAGTAAACCTATACCTGTCACCCAGCGCCTAAATACTAGGCCTCAAATTTATATCCTGCTAAATCTGTCATTACTGCTGTACTGTTTTGGCTGGGCAAGTTATTTAGTGTCCGTCAAAGCACATTTTTTGTTCTGGGTTGAAATACAATTCCCAATTTAGCAATTTCCTACTTTAGTGGTTTCTGCTGTATCAGAGCTATTTGAAATCTATCCCTAAAAGGGTATATAATATTCAAGGTGCACATAGGGTCATTCTGAAAAACTTCACACACACGCTACTGTGCATTTCCAAGTCTAATTCTGTCAGTAAATATATACCTGTCACCCAGCGCCTAAATACTAGGCCTCAAATTTATATCCCGCTAAATCTGTCGTTACTGCTGTACTTTTGTGGCTGGGCAAGTTATTTAGTGTCCGTCAAAGCACATTTTTTGCTCTGGGTTGAAATACAATTCCCAATTTAGCAATTTCCTAATTTAGTGGTTTCTGCTGTATCAGGCCTACTTTAAATACATCCCTAAAAGGGTATATCAGAATCAAGGGGCTGATAGGGTCATTCTCAATAACTTCACACACACGCTACTGTGCATATCCCAGTCTAATTCTGTCCGTAAAACGTATACCTGTCACCCAGCGCCTAAATACTAGGCCTTAAATTTATATCCTGCTAAATCTGTCGTTACTGCTGTAGTGTTGTGCCTGGGCAAGTTATTTAGTGTCCGTCAAAGCACAGTTTTTGTTCTGGGTTGAAATACAATTCCCAATTTAGCAATTTCCTAATTTAGTGGTTTCTGCTGTATCAGAGCTATTTGAAATCTATCCCTAAAAGGGTATATAATATTCAAGGTGCACATAGGGTCATTCTGAATAACTTCACTCACACGCTACTGTGCATTTCCAAGTCTAATTCCGTCAGTAAACCTATACCTGTCACCCAGCGCCTAAATACTAGGCCTCAAATTTATATCCAGCTAAATCTGTCGGTACTGCTGTACTGTTGTGGCTGGGCAAGTTATTTAGTGTCCGTGAAAGCACATTTTTTGTTCTGGGTTGAAATACAATTCCCAATTTAGCAATTTCCTCATTTAGTGGTTTCTGCTGTATCAGAGCTATTTGAAATCTATCCCTAAAAGGGTATATAATATTCAAGGTGCACATAGGGTCATTCTGAATAACTTCACACACACGCTACTGTGCATATCCCAGTCTAATTCTGTCCGTAAAACGTATACCTGTCACCCAGCGCCTAAATACTAGGCCTCAAATTTATATCCTGCTAAATCTGTCGTTACTGCTGTACTGTTGTGGCTAAGCAAGTTATTTAGAGTCCGTCAAAGCACAGTTTTTGTTCTGGGTTGAAATACAATTCCCAATTTAGCAATTTCCTCATTTAGTGGTTTCTGCTGTATCAGAGCTATTTGAAATCTATCCCTAAAAGGGTATATAATATTCAAGGTGCACATAGGGTCATTCTGAATAACTTCACACACACGCTACTGTGCATTTCCAAGTCTAATTCTGTCAGTAAATCTATACCTGTCACCCAGCGCCTAAATACTAGGCCTCACATTTTTTATCCCGCTAAATCTGTCGTTACTGCTGTACTGTTGTGGCTGGGCAAGTTATTTAGTGTCCGTCAAAGCACAGTTTTTGTTCTGGGTTGAAATACAATTCCCAATTTAGCAATTTCCTCATTTAGTGGTTTCTGCTGTATCAGAGCTATTTGAAATCTATCCCTTAAAGGGTATATAATATTCAAGGTGCTCATAGGGTCATTCTGAATAACTTCACACACACGCTACTGTGCATTTCCAAGTCTAATTCTGTCAATAAACCTATACCTGTCACCCAGCGCCTAAATACTAGGCCTCAAATTTATATCCAGCTAAATCTGTCGTTACTGCTGTACTGTTGTGGCTGAACAAGTTATTTAGTGTCCGTCAAAGCACATGTTTTGTTCTGGTTTGAAATACAATTCCCAATTTAGCAATTTCCTAATTTAGTGGTTTCTGCTGTATCAGGCCTACTTTAAATACATCCCTAAAAGGGTATATCAGAATCAAGGTGCTGATAGGGTCATTCTCAATAACTTCACACACACGCTACTGTGCATGTCCCAGTCTAATTCTGTCCGTAAAACGTATACCTGTCACCCAGCGCCTAAATACTAGGCCTCAAATTTATATCCAGCTAAATCTGTCGTTACCGCTGTACTGTTGTGGCTGGGCAAGTTATTTAGTGTCCGTCAAAGCACATTTTTTGTTCTGGGTTGAAATACAATTCCCAATTTAGCAATTTCCTCATTTAGTGGTTTCTGCTGTATCAGAGCTATTTGAAATCTATCCCTAAAAGGGTATATAATATTCAAGGTGCACATAGGGTCATTCTGAATAACTTCACACACACGCTACTGTGCATTTCCAAGTCTAATTCTGTCAGTAAACCTAAACCTATCACCCAGCGCCTAAATATTAGGCCTCAAATTTTTAGTCAGCTAAATCTGTGGTTACTGCTGTGCCTGTATTAGTGTAATACGGTACCTAAATAGATAGCCAGATAGTGTTAGATGTTTTTTAAAAAAAGGCCTGAATTTGAATTCAATACATTGGGTCAAATAATATTTTTGTTGTTGTGGTGAACGATAACAATGAGGAAAACATCGAGTAAAGGACGCGGACATGGTCGTGGTGGTGTTAGTGGACCCTCTGGTGCTGGGAGAGGACGTGGCCGTTCTGCCACAGCCACACGTCCTAGTGTACCAACTACCTCAGGTCCCAGTAGCCGCCATAATTTACAGCGATATTTGGTGGGGCCCAATGCCGTTCTAAGGATGGTAAGGCCTAAGCAGGTACAGGCATTAGTCAATTGGGTGTCCGACAGTGGATCCAGCACGTTCACATTATCTCCCACCCAGTCTTCTGCAGAAAGCGCACAGATGGCGCCTGAAAACGAACCCCATCAGTCTGTCACATCACCCCCATGCATACCAGGGAAACTGTCTGAGCCTCAAGTTATGCAGCAGTCTCTTATGCTGTTTGAAGACTCCGCTGGCAGGGTTTCCCAAGGGCATCCACCCAGCCCTTCCCCAGCGGTGGAAGACATAGAATGCACTGACGCACAACCACTTATGTTTCCTGATGATGAGGACATGGGAATACCACCTCAGCATGTCTCTGATGATGACAAAACACAGGTGCCAACTGCTGCGTCTTTCTGCAGTGTGCAGACTGAACAGGAGGTCAGGGATCAAGACTGGGTGGAAGAAGATGCAGGGGACGATGAGGTCCTAGACCCCACATGGAATGAAGTTCGTGCCACTGACTTTCACAGTTCGGAGGAAGAGTCAGTGGTGAGACCGAGCCAACAGCGTAGCAAAAGAGGAAGCAGTGGGCAAAAGCAGAACACCCGCCGCCAAGAGACTCCGCCTGCTACTAACCGCCGCCATCTGGGACCGAGCACCCCAAAGGCAGCTTCAAGGAGTTCCCTGGCATGGCACTTCTTCAAACAATGTGCTGACGACAAGACCCGAGTGGTTTGCATGCTGTGCCATCAGAGCCTGAAGCGAGGCATTAACGTTCTGAACCTTAGCACAACCTGCATGACCAGGCACCTGCATGCAAAGCATGAACTGCAGTGGAGTAAACACCTTAAAAACAAGGAAGTCACTCAGGCTCCCCCTGCTACCTCTTCTGCTGCTGCCGCCTCGGCCTCTTCCTCCGCCTCTGCAGCAAACAGGGGATGTACCACCAACACCACCACCACCTCCGTCACCAAGCATCTCAACCATGTCACACGCCAGCGTTCAGCTCTCCATCTCACAAACATTTGAGAGAAAGCGTAAATTCCCAGCTAGCCACCCTCGATCCCTGGCCCTGAATGCCAGCATTTCTAAACTACTGGCCTATGAAATGCTGTCATTTAGGCTGGTGGACACAGACAGCTTCAAACAGCTCATGTCGCTTGCTGTCCCACAGTATGTTGTTCCTAGCCGGCACTACTTCTCCAAGAGAGCCGTGCCTTCCCTGCACAACCAAGTATCCGATAAAATCAAGTGTGCACTGCGCAACGCCATCTGTGGCAAGGTCCACCTAACCACAGATACGTGGACCAGTAAGCACGGCCAGGGACGCTATATCTCCCTAACTGCACACTGGGTAAATGTAGTGGCAGCTGGGCCCCAGGCGGAGAGCTGTTTGGCGCACGTCCTTCAGCCGCCAAGGATCGCAGGGCAACATTCTTTGCCTCCTGTTGCCACCTCCTCCTTCTCGGCTTCCTCCTCCTCTTCTTCCACCTGCTCATCCAGTCAGCCACACACCTTCACCACCAACTTCAGCACAGCCCGGGGTAAACGTCAGCAGGCCATTCTGAAACTCATATGTTTGGGGGACAGGCCCCACACCGCACAGGAGTTGTGGCGGGGTATAGAACAACAGACCAACGAGTGGTTGCTGCCGGTGAGCCTCAAGCCCGGCCTGGTGGTGTGTGATAATGGGCGAAATATCGTTGCAGCTCTGGGACTAGCCGGTTTGACGCACATCTCTTGCTTGGCGCATGTGCTTAATTTGGTGGTGCAGAAGTTCATTCACAACTACCCCGACATGTCAGAGCTGCTGCATAAAGTGCGGGCCGTCTGTTCGCGCTTCCGGCATTCACATCCTGCCGCTGCTCGCCTGTCTGCGCTACAGCGTAACTTCGGCCTTCCCGCTCACCGCCTCATATGCGACGTGCCCACCAGGTGGAACTCCACCTTGCACATGCTGGACAGACTGTGCGAGCAGCAGCAGGCCATAGTGGAGTTTTAGCTGCAGCACGCACGGGTCAGTCGCACTACGGAACAGCACCACTGCACCACCAATGACTGGGCCTCCATGTGAGACCTGTGTGCCCTGTTGCGCTGTTTTGAATACTCCACCAACATGGCCAGTGGCGATGACGCCGTTATCAGCGTTACAATACCACTTCTATGTCTCCTTGAGAAAACACTTAGGGCGATGATGCAAGAGGAGGTGGCCGAGGAGGAGGAGGAGGAAGAGGGGTCATTTTTAGTACTTTCAGGCCAGTCTCTTCGAAGTGACTCAGAGGGAGGTTTTTTGCAACAGCAGAGGCCAGGTACAAATGTGGCCAGCCAGGCCCACTACTGGAGGACGAGGAGGACGAGGATGAGGAGGAGGTGGAGGATGAGGATGAAGCATGGTCACAGCGGGGTGGCACCCAACGCAGCTCGGGCCCATCACTGGTGCGTGGCTGGGGGGAAAGGCAGGACGATGACGATACGCCTCCCACAGAGGACAGCTTGTTCTTACCCCTGGGCAGCCTGGCACACATGAGCGACTACATGCTGCAGTGCCTGCGCAACGACAGCAGAGTTGCCCACATTTTAACGTGTGTGGACTTCTGGGTTGCCACCCTGCTGGATCCACGGTACAAAGACAATGTGCCCACCTTACTTCCTGCACTGGAGCGTGATAGGAAGATGCGCGAGTACAAGCGCACGTTGGTAGACGCGCTACTGAGAGCATTCCCAAATGTCACAGGGGAACAAGTGGAAGCCCAAGGCCAAGGCAGAGGAGGAGCAAGAGGTCGCCAAGGCAGCTGTGTCACGGCCAGCTCCTCTGAGGGCAGGGTTATCATGGCAGAGATGTGGAAAAGTTTTGTCAACACGCCACAGCTAACTGCACCACCACCTGATACGCAACGTGTTAACAGGAGGCAACATTTCACTAACATGGTGGAACAGTACGTGCGCACACCCCTCCACGTACTGACTGATGGTTCGGCCCCATTCAACTTCTGGGTCTCTAAATTGTCCACGTGGCCAGAGCTAGCCTTTTATGCCTTGGAGGTGCTGGCCTGCCCGGCGGCCAGCGTTTTGTCTGAACGTGTATTCAGCACGGCAGGGGGCGTCATTACAGACAAACGCAGCCGCCTGTCTACAGCCAATGTGGACAAGCTGACGTTCATAAAAATGAACCAGGCATGGATCCCACAGGACCTGTCCATCCCTTGTGCAGATTAGACATTAACTACCTCCCCTTAACCATAAATTATTGTACTCCAGGGCACTTCCTCATTCAATCCTATTTTTATTTTCATTTTACCATTATATTGCGAGGCTACCCAAAGTTGAATGAACCTCTCCTCTGTCTGGGTGCCGGGGCCTAAATATATGCCAATGGACTGTTCCAATGTTGGGTGACGTGAAGCCTGATTCTCTGCTATGACATGCAGACTGATTCTCTGCTGACATGAAGCCAGATCCTCTGTTACGGGACCTCTCTCCTCTGCCTGGGTGCTGGGCCTAAATATATGACAATGGACAGTTGCACTGGTGGCTGACGTGAAGCCTGATTCTCTGCTATGACATGCAGACTGATTCTCTGCTGACATGAAGACAGATTCTCTGTTACGGGACCTCTCTCCTCTGCCTGGGTGCCTGGGCCTAAATATATGCCAATGGACTGTTCCAATGTTGGGTGACGTGAAGCCTGATTCTCTGCTATGACATGCAGACTGATTCTCTGCTGACATGAAGACAGATTCTCTGTTACGGGACCTCTCTCCTCTGCCTGGGTGCTGGGCCTAAATATCTGACAATGGACTGTTGCAGTGGTGGCTGACGTGAAGCCTGATTCTCTGCTATGACATGCAGACTGATTCTCTGCTGACATGAAGCCAGATCCTCTGTTACGGGACCTCTCTTCTCTGCCTGGGTGCTGGGCCTAAATATATGCCAATGTACTGTTGCAGTGGTGGCTGACATGAAGCCTGATTCTCTGCTATGACATGCAGACTGATTCTCTGCTGACATGAAGCCAGATTCTCTGTTACGGGACCTCTCTCCTCTGCCTGGGTGCTGGACCTAAATATATGCCAATGGACTGTTGCAGTGGTGGCTGACGTGAAGCCTGATTCTCTGCTATGACATGCAGACTGATTCTCTGCTGACATGAAGCCAGATTCTCTGTTACGGGACCTCTCTCCTCTGCCTGGGTGCTGGGCCTAAATATATGCCAATGGACTGTTGCAGTGGTGGCTGATGTGAAGCCTGATTCTCTGCTATGACATGCAGACTGATTCTCTGCTGACATGAAGCCAGATCCTCTGTTACGGGACCTCTCTCCTCTGCCTGGGTGCTGGGCCTAAATATATGCCAATGTACTGTTGCAGTGGTGGCTGACATGAAGCCTGATTCTCTGCTATGACATGCAGACTGATTCTCTGCTGACATGAAGCCAGATCCTCTGTTACGGGACCTCTCTCCTCTGCCTGGGTGCTGGGCCTAAATATATGCCAATGGACTCTTACAGTGGGGGCTGACTTGAAGCCTGATTCTCTGCTATGACATGCAGACTGATTCTCTGCTGACATGAAGACAGATTCTCTGTTACGGGACCTCTCTCCTCTGCCTGGGTGCTGGGCCTAAATATATGACAATTGACTGTTGCACTGGTGGCTGACGTGAAGCCTCATTCTCTGCTATGACATGCAGACTGATTCTCTGCTGACATGAAGACAGATTCTCTGTTACGGGACCTCTCTCCTCTGCATGGTTGACTGGGCCTAAATATATGCCAATGGACTTTTGCAGTGGTGGCTGACATGAAGCCTGATTCTCTGCTATGACATGCAGACTGATTCTCTGCTGACATGAAGCCAGATCCTCTGTTACGGGACCTCTCTCCTCTGCCTGGGTGCTGGGCCTAAATATATGCCAATGGACTCTTACAGTGGGGGCTGACGTGAAGCCTGATTCTCTGCTATGACATGCAGACTGATTCTCTGCTGACATGAAGACAGATTCTCTGTTACGGGACCTCTCTCCTCTGCCTGGGTGCCTGGGCCTAAATATATGCCAATGGTCTGTTCCAATGTTGGGTGACGTGAAGCCTGATTCTCTGCTATGACATGCAGACTGATTCTCTGCTGACATGAAGACAGATTCTCTGTTACGGGACCTCTCTCCTCTGCCTGGGTCTAAATATATGCCAATGGACTGTTCCAATGTTGGGTGACGTGAAGCCTGATTCTCTGCTATGACATGCAGACTGATTCTCTGCTGACATGAAGACAGATTCTCTGTTACGGGACCTCTCTCCTTTGCCTGGGTGCTGGGCCTAAATATCTGACAATGGACTGTTGCAGTGGTGGCTGACGTGAAGCCTGATTTTCTGCTAAGACATGCAGACTAATTCTCTGCTGACATGAAGACAGATTCTCTGTTACGGGACCTCTCTCCTCTGCCTGGGTGCTGGGCCTAAATATATGCCAATGGACTCTTACAGTGGGGGCTGACGTGAAGCCTGATTCTCTGCTATGACATGCAGACTGATTCTCTGCTGACATGAAGACAGATTCTCTGTTACGGGACCTCTCTCCTCTGCCTGGGTGCCTGGGCCTAAATATATGCCAATGGTCTGTTCCAATGTTGGGTGACGTGAAGCCTGATTCTCTGCTATGACATGCAGACTGATTCTCTGCTGACATGAAGACAGATTCTCTGTTACGGGACTTCTCTCCTCTGCCTGGGTCTAAATATATGCCAATGGACTGTTCCAATGTTGGGTGACGTGAAGCCTGATTCTCTGCTATGACATGCAGACTGATTCTCTGCTGACATGAAGCCAGATTCTCTGTTACGGGACCTCTCTCCTTTGCCTGGGTGCTGGGCCTAAATATCTGACAATGGACTCTTGCAGTGGTGGCTGACGTGAAGCCTTATTTTCTGCTAAGACATGCAGACTAATTCTCTGCTGACATGAAGACAGATTCTCTGTTACGGGACCTCTCTCCTCTGCCTGGGTGCTGGGCCTAAATATATGACAATGGACTGTTGCAGTGGTGGCTGACGTTAAGCCTGATTCTCTGCTATGACATGCAGACTGATTCTCTGCTGACATGAAGCCAGATCCTCTGTTACGGGACCTCTCTCCTCTGCCTGGGTGCCTGGGTCTAAATATATGCCAATGGACTGTTCCAATGTTGGGTGACGTGAAGCCTGATTCTCTGCTATGACATGCAGACTGATTCTCTGCTGACATGAAGACAGATTCTCTGTTACGGGACCTCTCTCCTCTGCCTGGGTGCTGGGCCTAAATATATGACAATGGACTGTTGCAGTGGTGGCTGACGTGAAGCCTGATTCTCTGCTATGACATGCAGACTGATTCTCTGCTGACATGAAGACAGATTCTCTGTTACGGGAGCTCTCTCTTCTGCCTGGGTGCCGGGGCCTAAATATCTGAGAATGGACTGTTCCAGTGGTGGGTGACGTGAAGCCAGATTCTCTGCTATGGGACCTCTCTCCAATTGATATTGGTTAATTTTTATTTATTTTATTTTAATTTTAATTCATTTCCCTATCCACATTTGCATGGGATTTACCTACATGTTGCTGCCTTTTGCAGCCCTCTAGCCCTTTCCTGGGCTGTTTTACAGCCTTTTTAGTGCCGAAAAGTTCGGGTCCCCATTGACATCAATGGGGTTCGGGTTCGGGGCGAAGTTCGGATCGGGTTCGGATCCCGAACATTTCCGGGAAGTTCGGCCGAACTTCTCGAACCCGAACATCCAGGTGTCCGCTCAACTCTAGTGATGAGGTGATAGTGGTCCTTCCATAACCTAGCTAGGTCCCAACTCTCCCTGACTCTTCCAGAAAGCATTTCACTGTTCCTGACCGATGTTAAGATATTGGCAAAGGCCTTGTCCATATGCTTGGCTTCCGTTATGATGTTAATAATTAGATTTCTCTGTACTTTTCTAAGTGAATAAACCTATGACAGGAGGAATTCTAAACTAATCTACAGTTCTGTTTGCTGATGCCAATATTGCCTCTGTTATATTTGGTACAGCTAAGACACTTCGCAGACATCAATTCCGATCGCTGAAAATAAAAATGTGACATGACCTCTCCCAATTATGTTCTCATTTGTCAAAGTTTTGTCAAATGTATTTGCTGATAGACGACAGAGTGTGAAGTGTATCACCTGTATACGGACATAAAGGTCTATCTCAGAAAGGGAAATGAATGACAGACATATAATAGAAATGTTATCCCGCTGTTCTGTTATTTTCCATGCCAAAGGTGTCTTAAATGTCAATGTTAAATTCACAAAAACTGAATTAACACCTTAAAAATATAACAGATTGTATTTGGATAAGACAAAATAGTTGGCAGTGATAGGAAGTTAGGAGCTATGTGGTTCGGAATAAATCCCCAATAGCAACAGTTTTCTAGTTAAAAACTGCTCATCATATGGCAATACAATACAATAATATAAAAGAAAGTGTAGACAAATGTCACTGTTACATTTTTTTATTATTATTATTATTATTATTATTATTATTATTATTATTTTTAGTAGTAGTAGTAGTAGTAGTAGTAGAAATAGTAGAAGTCAGGAACGACAGGCAGCAAACTCAGAAATCGCTACTAGTTTTTAGAACTACTCAGGTTGGTAGGAAGTTAAGGTTACCCCTAGGTTCTTCACCATAGCGTATTGTGCAGCTGCATGGTCTTGGCTACTAGAGACCTAGGTTACATCGGAGCCTGCTAAGGTAGCCAAAAAAAATGGTGCAAGCAGGCTGGAAAGAGACCTTACAGAATGACCAGAGGGTGCAAAGAGTATTAGGCAAGCTGGGTCAAAACCAAGCAAAGTGGAATGAAGGGTTAATCCAGAAACAAACCTAAGTCAGAACACCAGGAGAATCAGTAGGAGACAAATCATTAGCGAAAAATAAGCCACAGTCAGGTCAACAAATCAGGAGGATGACCAGGGAAAGGAAGTGGAAGAGGAGGCGCTGGACGATAAGGTCACTGACCCAACCTGGGAAGGTGGCAAGCTGAGAAAGGACAGCAGTACAGAGGGGGATGGATCTGCAGCACCACAACAGGCTGGAAGAGGCAGTGTCGTGGCAAAAGGGAGAAGGCGGGCCACACTACACAGGCCCGCAACTGTTTCCCGGAGCACATACATGCGGCAATTTCCCTTGCCAAGTGCTAGGTGTTCCGCAGTCTGGCGCTTTTTTTAAGGAATGTGCGGACAATAAAATAATTGTCATTTGCAACCTGTGCCGTACCAAAATGAGCAGGGGCATGAACACTAGCAACCTCACCACCACCAGCATGATCCGCCACATGGCATCAAAGCACCCTAATAGGTGGGACGAACGTCTGGGTTCACAACCAGTGTCTGCGGGTCACACCACTGCCTCCTCTTACCCTGTGCTACGTACTGGCCAATCCCCTGTCCAAGACGCAGGCCCGCATGCACCTGGACCTTCACAAGCACCATCAGCTAGCACATCCACTTCTGTGTCCGAGCGCAGATGTTTATACCCCAGGCCTTTGAACGAAAGCGCTAAAACCCAGCCACCCACACACAGACCATAGCGCTAAATGTGCACCTTTCCAAATTGCTGGACCTGGAAATATTGCCATTTAGGCTTGTGGACACTGAGGATTTCCGCGGCCTGATGACGGCGGCTGTCCCGTGGCACTCTGTCCCCAGCTGCTAATATTTTTCACAGACTGCAGTCCTAGCCTTACACCAGCATGTGTCCTGTTACATCACCCGTGCCCTGACCAACACAGCTATTGGGAAGGTCTACTTAACGGCTGACACATGGACAAGTGCTTTTGGCCAGGGACACTACATTTCCTTGACGGCACACTGGATGAACATTGTGGAGGCCGGGAGTGAGTCATACCCTGGGATGGCACAGGTGCTACCGATGCCAAGGATTGCAGGCTCTACTTCCATCTGGGTTTCCGCCGACACCTACTTTAGTGGCTGCAACCCCCCCTTCTCCTCCTCCACCTCCGAATTCTCATCTTGCAGCACCAGTCAGACATCAGTCAGTAGTTGGAAGCAGTGTAGCACTGCAGTGGGGAAGTGGCAACAGGCTGTGCTTAAACTGATCTGCTTAGGTGACAAACAGCACACCGCCGCCGAGCTATGGCAGGGGATAAGGGACCAAACTGAGCTGTGGCTCTCACCACTCAACCTCCAACCAGGCATGGTTGTGTCTGATAATGGCCATAACTTTGTGACGGCTTTGGAGCACGGCAAGCTCACACACATCCCATGCCTAGCCCACGTGTTCAATCTAGTGGTTAAGCGGTTTCTCAAAACCTACCCCAATTTGCCTGAGCTAATGCTGAATTTGCTCTGCGTGTGTGCCCATATCCGCAAATCATCGACAGCTTCCGCTGGGATGGCAACGCTGCAGCAGCGCTTGAAATTGCCAGCTCACTGACTGTTGTGCAACGTGGGCACATGCTGGATCTCGATGTTCCACATGTTGGCCAGGCTTTGTGAGGGCAGTATTGGAATACCAGCTGCAACATGGTCGTAACCTTTCCAGTCAGCTTCCTCTCCTCACAAGCGACGAGTGGGCATTGATGTCTGACCTCTGTGAGGTTTTATGTAACTTTGAGGAATCAACACAGATAGTGAGTGGCGATAATGCTATTATCAGTGTAACCATCCCACTTCTGTGTCTACTCAAACGCTCGCTGTTAATAAGGAAGGCAGATACATTGCATGTGGAGGAGGTCGAAATGGGGGAAAAAATCCACAGAGTTATAGCTAGACCACCCTCAGTTTGTCTTCTCAGCACAAATTGGATGATGATGAGGAGGAGGAGGAGCAGGAGATGGTTGCCTCTGCTACAGAGGGTAGTACCCATGGATGTTTTATTCCATCTGTTGAGCGTGGATGAGTAGAAGAGAAGAGGATGAAGAGATTCAGAGTAATCTTCCTGAAGAGGACAGCAAAATCTTGTCTGTTGGGACTCTGGCAGACATGGCTGACTTTATGTTAGGCTGCCTTTCCCGTGACCCTAGCGTTGTACGTATTTTGGCCAACACCGATTACTCGTTGTTCACCCTTCTCGACCCCCGCTACAAAGAGAACTTCTCATCTCTCATTTCTGTGGTGGAGAGGATGAGCAAAATGGTGCAATACCAGTAGGTCCTTGTGGAAAAATTGCTCCAAAAATTTCCAGCTGACAACGCTGGCTGCAGAGTACGCAGTTCCTTGGCCAACTGAGGAGGGGAGACGAGGGGAACACACATCAGTTCCAACAGAGGCAGGGCAACACTCTCCAAGATCTGTGACAGTTTTATGACACCCCGCCAGCACCCTCAACATGATGCGTGGCCTAGTGTCACAAGGAGGGAAGATTTGGGAAGATGGTGAAGGAATACGAAGCAGACCAAGTCAGCGTCCTCAGTGATCCTTGTGTGCCTTACAACTATTGGGTGTCCAAGCTGGACACGTGGCACGAATTCTACGCCTTGGAGGTGATGGCCTGCCCCGCCGCCAGCATTTTGTCAGAGCATGTATTTAGTGCTGCTGGGGGCATAATAACTAATAAGCGCATTCGCCTGTCAACTGAAAATGGTGACCGGTTGACTCTTATAAAAATGAACAAAGCCTGGATTGCCCCTGACTTCTCTTCTTCACCAGAGGAAAGCGGCTGAACATAAAGGCACACTAAATGTGGCTTTTATGCTGTATTTAATACAGTGTATTCCCATGCACTCCTTCCACCACTAAAAAGGGTATATGGTTCAATCTCCCTTTTCTCCTCCTCCTCCTCCATCATATCAACATGCTTATTAGGCTGCCCTCGCTCCTAATGTTTCAGAGGGTTAGTTCAGCAGTGGGTCATCACCCACAATGTTTTAGAGAGTCACCAGCAGGTCCTCACCCATAATGTTTTTGAGGGTCACCAGCAGGCTCTCAACTATAATGTTTTAGAGGGTCATCTCAGCAGCAGACTCTCACCACAAAATTTTTAGATGGTCAGCTCACCAGCAGGCCCTTCCCTACAAAATATTTTAGATGGGCAGCTTGGCAGCAGGCACTTGCCCACAACATTTTTTAGATGGTCGGCTTGGTAGCAGACCCTCGTCCACAATTTTTTTTTTTAGCTGGTCAGCTCTGCAGCAGGCCCTCACCCCTAATGTTTTAGATGGTCAGCTCAGCAACAGGCCCTCGCTCATAATATTTTAAATGGTCAGATCAGCAGCAGGCACTCGCCCCTAATGTTTTTGATGGTCAGCTCAGCAGCAGACCCTCACCCCTAATGTTTTAGATAGTCAGCTCAGCAGCAGACGCTCACCCCTAATGTTTTAGATGGTGAGATCAGCAGCAGGCACTCACCCCTAATGTTTTGAGAGTCACCAGCAGGCCATCAATCATAATTTTGGTGTGTATGATGCCCTCCTTTATGTGTAATAATGGGTGTATGTGAGTGGAATCCCTTTCACTTAGTGCATAGGCTTTATGATTTTAGTAGTCCCACTACTTGAACAATTGTACCACAATGTGAATGAGGCCCTACTTTATGTGATATACAGGTTGTATCGGAGTGCCTCTTCCTTGTAATTTTTGGCAGCACTTGCAACTTTACCTGCCGAGCTACTTTAAAACTAAAAAACTTAAGTAGGAAAAATAAGTAGAGGTAATTTCAAAGAGCACAAAGATTTTTCTTTTTGAAGTTTAAAGATATCTGGGGGTACTAGTTATAATTAAGGAGCTTCAGCTAAGATGTGGTCTTAAAGGCTATGTACACCTTTGGGGGCATTTTATTTATGATTGCATTGAACTCATTTTTAGCTAAAAATATATACAGTGGATATAAAAAGTCTACACACCCCTGTTACAATGTCCGGTTTCTGTGCTGTAAAAAAAAATGAGACAAAGATAAATCATTTCAGAACTTTTTTCACCTTTAATGTGACCTATAAACTGTACAACTCAATTGAAAAACAAACTGAAATCTTTTAGTTAGAGGGAAGAAAAAATATAAAAATAAAATAATATCTTGCTTAAGTGTGCACATCCTTAAACTAATCTTTGTTGAAGCACCTTTTGATTTTATTACAGCACTTTTTGGGTATAAGTCTATCAGCATGGCACATTTTTACTTGGCAAGATTTTCCCACTCTTCTTTGCGAGGGCATCTCCTGTGCACGGCCCTCTTCATATCACCTGTGGGGGTTTAGCTCTTCTCCGGGGGTCATTCTCACAGGTTACTTCACCAGACACGTATATAATGTCCAAACATTGCATTTATTGTGCAACACCGGCAACAACAAAATGACAAAACAATAAACACTCGCCCGTCCAGGCTCTAACTAAACACAAAGTTTCCTGACTCACCTAGGTCAGAGTTCACACCCTGCAAACTCATGCGGCTTTGTCAGCCAATGTCCCACAGCCTCCTGGCTGTACAGAGCACAGTGCGCCCACTGTCTCCAGTTCAGTATTTCTTGTGGGGGATTGGGGCTCAGTAGTCTGCCTGACTATGGCCCTGCGACCCTCCCAGGCGTCGCTGCGTCCCCCAACTCCAGGCTACCACCCAGCCTCGTGGCCCCTCAGCCTTGCCTGGCTGAGACCACACTCACAGAGCCTCCAGGCCTCTGTCACAGTCTCTGTCCCAAGACAACACTTCCCCCTTGCTGACACTCTGGGAGGTGCTTTATGCCAGCCCTTATTATCTCCAGCTTGCCTCACCTGTGGTGGAATAGGGGTGTGGACCGCACTATCCACCCCTTCCTTGCCTCTAACCTGAGTGAGACCTGTCACTGTCTCACATACCCCCTCCCTTTGTTCAAGCCCGTGAGGGTGAACACCTGCATAACCAAGGGAGGCTGGTGAGAGGGCATCCACCTGGCCTGGACGTGGGGAACAGCCACCCACCCTGCTCTTTGGCTGCTCCCAATAAGAACCGGCCCAGATTGGCTTTACAGCCACACTAAGTAACCCAGTGTCAGCGAGCACTAGCTGCTGCCGACACAGAAAATTACCGGTTCTTATTTCACCGAGGCCAGGAACCTCAGTGACACGTACTTTCCCCTTGTTCTGCCAGACCCACGCCAGCAGAGCTTGGTTTATCACCCAAACTAGCCTCTTGCCCAATCTAATCTGCCTAACGGCCTCAAGTGCCCATCTCATGGCCAGATACTCTTTTTTCCTCTTTCCCGGGTGATAATGATGCACTCTTTGATCCCTCTCTCTTTTTTGATCCTCTGGCTCCTGCACATGCGCCTCATGTCTTTTCTTGGACTGCTGCACCTCTTGACTGAACTGTTCCCAGTCATGGTCACGTCCCAACACTTTCTCCTTTGCTTTGCAGGGCTCCTTCAGCAGAGCATGCTTGCACCTACTCGCTTCTTTTACGTGCATCTGGGTCACTTCTTCCTTCTTTCCAGCAGTAGTTACCCCAGCTACGATGGCAGTTTCAGAGACCTCTGCTCCTTTAGTGGCTTTTTCCACTTTGGCAGCGGCTCCCTTTGGTTTAACTTTGGTCTCTGCAGCACCTGGGGACTTCACGTCAACCAACACATCGGCCTTAACTTTTTCAGCCTTTGTCTTCTCAAAGTCTCCAGTCTCTTTGACCGCCTTCTCACCCTTCTCGGACATGGCACCATACACTTGCCCTGTTAACCCCTCCCCCTCTTTCTCATTGAGGCAGGAGGCACCAGGGTCTTCAGCAGACTCCTCGTCTTCATTTATTTTCCCCAGAGGCTCACCCAGGATACTGTTCTCCTTTTGGGGAGGAGTCAGGAGATACAGCCCATCGTAATAGCCCGGATCCAAAAACTGATCGTTCACCTCCTCGTACTTCTTCCCCAGCAGGCTGCTGGCTATTTGGAAGGCCTTGTAGGCAGAGGGGACGTCTTCCAGGCCTGGGCTACACGCTACCACAGGTCTGTGGTCTTCGGCATCCACATCAGCCCCATCAACTGGTTCAGCAGAAGCATCTTCCATCTTCTCTGCCACAGCCAGCACCACAGTGCCACCATCTCCAGTCCCATTTTTAACAGGATCTGGCTTCATGACGTCTTGCAGAGAACTCTCCTCTTCAGGTTTCCCACCTTCCACCTGCTGCTCGAGAGCACCCTTCGATTTCTCCAACTCATCTTTTAAGCTCATGAGATTTTCCGTCTCTGCTCTGAGTTGCTTGTTCAGCCTCTCCAATTCAGCACGCTCATCAAGCGCTTCTTCCAGGGCTCTAGCCAAGGAGAGGGCCTTGGTCTCCTTTTTCCAAGCATCAGTCTCTGTTTGGTCACATTTTTCACCATATCGAGCCGAGATGTATTTCACTTCAGCTAGGAGCCAGTCACACTTCTCCTGTTTGCAGCTGTACTGTCGTGTAAGGTCATCTATAACTGCCTGGACATGGGCCTCAGACACTAGGCTGACGTCACCCGACTTAATTCCCATCTCGTCAGATATAACTATCTGGTTGCTACTAGTAACCACCTTTGTTTCGCAGGATCTTGACATGGTAGCTTCACTCTCTGGGTTGCTATCGGTCACAGCACATACGTCACCTATACCGCTCGTGTCATTATTAATTCTGACCTCTAGGGGCACCGATGAGCTAATCCCCACCTGGGACACTTCCCTAGTAACCAACCAACATTGTGGAGACTGCATTTCCACCTCTGGTACGTGCGGTACACCCTCTAACCCGATCATATTTTCCTGCACCTTCAAACACTGAGCTGGAGCTGGGCTTTGCTCCACACTACTTATATGCACGTCTTCAAACCTTTTGATTACGTCATATCGCGCTTCATGAAACATAGCAGATGCATAAAATAAAGTTTCATCATCATTTACATTTTTACCACCAGGGGGCGCTTCTCCCCTGACCACAACCTGCAACGGAAAAGGTATATCACTGTCACCACATATTTCATATGACATCATATTTTCCTTATGCATTTCCGCACTTTTGTCACCATCACCTTGCACTTGACCAGCACCATTGTTTCCAATAGTCAATATTCTTTCCCCATGCAGGTCAAAGTGCAGCTCCCTTAGATCCTCACTTAAAGGGACAGGTACAGGTTCTGCAGGAGTTTCGTCACTATCTGCAGAAGTGTCTACCTTACCCCATAACAACGACACAATATCCCCCTCAGTGAGAAACACCTGCACTTGCTCAGGCTCACTAACCATAGAACACTGTGGAGACGGCTTATCTGCACCTAGTACATGTGGAACACCTTCTAGCATTGCCTCACTTTCAATCAACATCCCTGCCACATATACAATTAAGCCAGCAGGGTTACCTCTTTTCCTGATCACAGCCTGCAAGGGAAAAAGGGTGTTATCATTATCACTTAATTTGCATAACTTCACATTTTCATTAGGCAATGCAGATAACTTGGCACCATTGGTTCTAGGTGTCACTTTAGTTCCTTCTGTCACCATAGTCTCACACTCAGGGAGAACCATCGGACAGTTCATGCTAACTCCATGAAAGTCCCGCACATAGTTCTTAACCACCTGGCTGGCAGGTACCAGGATCACCTGGCTCTCTGCATCCAACAACGCCTGGACTGGACTGCCCTTCTCCACAGGGTAACACATTTGTGTAGCAGTCTCTAGTCCTGGTGTTTTTACACCCACTGGCTCGGCAGATAGCAACTGCTGCCGGCTCATACCACAGCACAGGGCTTCTGAGGCGTTAGGGCACTGGTCAGCAACATGCCCAACCTCCAGAGCTCTGCTGCCTGTCACTTTAATTGCTGCATAAGTAACAACTGGAACGCCCTTACCCACAGCCGTCACGGGTTTGGCGCTCCCAAGGGCAGCACTCGGCTTCCTCAACAAGGCATTTGTTTCCTGCACCAGCTGCTTCATTACTTTCTCGGTGGCCTCGGTTTTCCGCCAAACCGGTCCACTTCCCCCAGAGGACATCACCTCCGTTATGCGAACTTTCCGCCAAACCGGACCATCTTTCATCCAGGTCGCCATTAAAAAAAACTTCCACAGGTCAAACTCTCTCACTGGCTTCTGGCCCTTTAAATCCTGCACACTTTGCACCACAGAAAAAAAAATGTCCAGATTAACACCAGCAGTTTTCCAGCAGCCGCTGCTCCTGCAAACTAGCAGGCTTCCAGCACTTTTAATTATCAGCAAGGACACCTGCCCGCATCCGACACCAATTGTGGGGGTTTAGCTCTTCTCCGGGGGTCATTCTCACAGGTTACTTCACCAGACACGTATATAATGTCCAAACATTGCATTTATTGTGCAACACCAGCAACAACAAGATGACAAAACAATAAACACTCGCCCGTCCAGGCTCTAACTAAACACAAAGTTTCCTGACTCACCTAGGTCAGAGTTCACACCCTGCAAACTCATGCGGCTTTGTCAGCCAATGTCCCACAGCCTCCTGGCTGTACAGAGCACAGTGCGCCCACTGTCTCCAGTTCAGTATTTCTTGTGGGGGATTGGGGCTCAGTAGTCTGCCTGACTATGGCCCTGCGACCCTCCCAGGCGTCGCTGCGTCCCCCAACTCCAGGCTACCACCCAGCCTCGTGGCCCCTCAGCCTTGCCTGGCTGAGACCACACTCACAGAGCCTCCAGGCCTCTGTCACAGTCTCTGTCCCAAGACAACACTTCCCCCTTGCTGACACTCTGGGAGGTGCTTTATGCCAGCCCTTATTATCTCCAGCTTGCCTCACCTGTGGTGGAATAGGGGTGTGGACCGCACTATCCACCCCTTCCTTGCCTCTAACCTGAGTGAGACCTGTCACTGTCTCACACACCCCACAGATTTTCAATCTGATTCAGGTCTGGGTTCTGGCTGGGCCATTCCAAAACTTGAATCTTTTTCTGGTGAAGCCATTCCTTTGTTGATTTGGATGTATGCTTTGGGTCGTTGTCATGCTGGAAGATAAAGTTCCTCTTCATATTCAGCTTTCTAGCAGAAGCCTGAAGGTTTTGTGCCAATATTGACTGGTATTTGAACTGTTTATATTTCCCTCTAGCTTAACTAAGGCTACTTTCACACTTGCGCTTGATCGGATCCGTTCTGAACGGATCCGATCATATTAATGCAGACGGAGGCTCCGTTCAGTACGGATCCGTCTGCATTAATAACTTAAAAAAAATTCGCAAGTGCGCAAGTAGCCTGCGCGGATCCGTTCAGACTTTCAATGTAAAGTCAATGGGGGACGGATCCGCTTGAAGATTGAGCCATATGGTGACATCTTCAAGCGGATCCGTTCCCATTGACTTACATTGTAAGTCTGAACGGATCCGCACGCCTCCGCACGGCCAGGCGGACACCCGAACGCTGCAAGCAGCGTTCAGCTGTCCGCCTGTCCGTGCAGAGGCGAGCGGAGCGGAGGCTGAACGCCGCCAGACTGATGCAGTCTGAGCGGATCCGCGTCCATTCAGACTGCATCAGGGCTGGACGGAAGCGTTTGGGTCCGCTCGTGAGCTCCTTCAAACGGAGCTCACGAACGGACCCATGAACGCTAGTGTGAAAGTAGCCTAAGGCACCAGTTCCAGCTGAAAGAAGAACAGCCCCTTGGCCTGATGCTCCCACCACCATGCTTCACTGTGGGGATGGTGTTCTTTTGGTGATGTGCAGTGTTGTTTTTGCGCCAAACATATCTTTTGGAATTATGGCCAAAAAGTTCAACATTGGTTTCATCAGACCATAACACCTTTTCCCACAGGCTTTTGGGAGACTTCAGATGTGTTTTTACAAAATGTAGTCTGGCTTGGATGTTTTTCTTCGGAAGAAAAGGCTTTCATCTTCCCACTCTACCCCATAGCCCAGACATATGAAAAATAAAGGGAGATTGTTCTCACATGTACCACACAGCCAGTACTTGCCAGATATTCCTACAGCTCCTTTATTGTTTCTGTAGGCCTCTTGGTAGCCTCCCAGACCAGTTTTCTTCTTGTCTTTTCATAAATTTTGCAGAGACGTCCAGTTCTTGGTAATGTCACTGTTGTGCCATATTTTCTCCACTGTGCTCCATGAAAGATCTAATGCCTTGGAAATTCTATTGTACCCTTCTCCTGATTGATACCTTTTAACAATGAGATCCCTCTGATGCTTTTGAAGCTCTCTGTGGACCATGGCTTTTGCTGTGGGATGCGACTATGAAAATTTCCAAAGACCAACTAGAGCAGCTGAACTTTATTTGGGGTTAATCAGAGGCACTTTAAATGATGGCAGGTGTATGCTGACTCCTATTTAACATGATTTTGAATGTGATTACTTAATTCTGAACACAGCTACATCCCCAGTTATAAGAGGGAGTGCACACTTATGCAACCACATTATTATTTTATTTTTTTCTTCCCTCCACCTAAAAGATTTTAGTTTGTTTTTCAATTGAGTTGTACAGTTTATAGGTCACATTAAAGGTGGAAAAAGTTCTGAAATGATTTATCTTTGTCTAATTTTTTTACATCACAGAAACCTGACATTTTTACAGGGGTGTGTAGACTTTTTATATCCACTGTATATATTTTAAATAGGTCTTTATAAAAAAAATATGTCATCCTTTTTTTTCTATAGAAAGCTCTAGTAGCACCCTGTGAATTTTCTTTCTTTTTTCGTCAGACTGGGAGCTGACGGACTCCTTATCTTGGGCCAATATTCGGCATATATTCGCAAATTTGAGATTATTTTCTTGGTTGCGAAAAATCAGCAATGTAATATTCCCACAATGTAAACAAAATACAGGAGTGGGTAACTTTTGCTACATTTTTTAAAGCTGCTAGAAGACTGGAGAAAAAGGTTGACACGGCAGAACATAAAAAAAATGGCTTTATATGCAGATAGAGTGCTCCAATATACTTGCGATTAAGCTAATCGGCACTAATGATGTGAATATTTTGGCGCAATATGTGAAACTTCACATTTTTGCAAGTCTGCACTATATCAGGATATAACCTACACTGACTATCTGTATTATATACACTCACCTAAAGAATTATTAGGAACACCATACTAATACGGTGTTGGACCCCCTTTTGCCTTCAGAACTGCCTTAATTCTACGTGGCATTGATTCAACAAGGTGCTGATAGCATTCTTTAGAAATGTTCGCCCATATTGATAGGATAGCATCTTGCAGTTGATGGAGATTTGAGGGATGCACATACAGGGCACGAAGCTCCCGTTCCACCACATCCCAAAGATGCTCTATTGGGTTAAAATCTGGTGACTGTGGGGCCATTTTAGTGCAGTGAACTCATTGTCATGTTCAAGAAACCAATTTGAAATGATTCGAGCTTGTGACATGGTGCATTATCCTGCTGGAACTAGCCATCAGAGGATGGGTACATGGTGGTCATGAAGGGATGGACAAGGTCAGAAACAATGCTCAGGTAGCCTGTGGCATTTACACGATGGCCAATTGGCACTAAGGGGCCTAAAGTGTGCCCAGAAAACATCCCCCACACCATTACACCACCACCACCAGCTTGCACAGTGGTAACAAGGCATGATGGATACATGTTCTCATTCTGTTTACGCCAAATTCGGACTCTACCATTTGAATGTCTCAACAGAAATCGAGACTCATCAGACCAGGCAACATTTTTCCAGTCTTCAACAGTCCAATTTTGGTGAGCTTGTGCAAATTGTAGCCTCTTTTTCCTATTTGTAGTGGAGATGAGTGGTACCCGGTGGGGTCTTCTGCTGTTGTAGCCCATCCGCCTCAAGGTTGTGCGTGTTGTGGCTTCACAAATGCTTTGCTGCATACCTCGGTTGTAACGAGTGGTTATTTCAGTCAACGTTGCTCTTCTATCAGCTTGAATCAGTCGCCCATTCTCCTCTGACCTCCAGCATCAACAAGGCATTTTCGCCCACAGGACTGCCGCATACTGGATGTTTTTACCTTTTCACACCATTCTTTGTAAACCCTAGAAATGGTTGTGCGTGAAAATCCCAGTAACTGAGCAGATTGTGAAATACTCAGTCCGGCCCGTCTGGCACCAACAACCATGCCACGCTCAAAATTGCTTAAATCACCTTTCTTTCCCATTCTGACATTCAGTTTGGAGTTCAGGAGATTGTCTTGACCAGGACCACAACCCTACATGCATTGAAGCAACTGCCATGTGATTGGTTGACTAGATAATCGCATTAATGAGAAATAGAACAGGTGTTCCTAATAATTCTTTCGGTGAGTGTATAAGCTATCTAACTATCTATCTAATGCAGTGTGGAAAGCACAGAGCACAGCAATGACACTGCTGCCTCTCTCAGAACTTTAAAAAACTGTTGAAAATGGCTGCTGGGGAGGTTCTTATGTAGTAAGGGGTAGGCAACTGTCCTAGTGGTTTCTAGGGATGTTGCTAAGCTCAGACAAAGACATTGCAGCCTTCGCATTGGCCCACAAGCAAGAAGGGAGGTTACTGATGAAAAAAATAAAATCTAAAATATTAGAAATTACAAATATATTACTTTATTTGAAATATTCACAAATTCTCGAAGTGTCTGTATTCGAGATTAATATTCGCTATTTGAATATTCGCGCCTAACACTATCTGACATTATAAACACTCAATATAGCTCATTTCTTATATTAATGATAAAAATGTGGCTTAAATAAGTGTTTATGACCTTTCATTAGTTTAAAGACAAGGTTTATTAGATGACCGACACAAAGTGAGAGTGACAGTATTTGTCACACAGCTAGAAAAACAGTTAACCCTTTGTGACAGAACAGCTCAATATTTTTGATAAAGGCCAATTGTAAAAATGATCTTTAGCCAAAAATGAGTAACATGAAATCAATAAAAAAAATAGCCTCCTAAGATGTACATAGCCTTTAAAGACAATGCTTCTTAGGGCAAAAAAATATATAGCTCTCCTCCAGAAGAAAGCAGTCTCTCTAGCGCCATCTATGTAAATTAATGTTTGACCCTTTAATGAGCCTTGGAATATGACTAGGGATTAAATCCAAGCCAAAGTCTCCTCCAAAGAGAAGAGATGAATATCTGTAGACAGACATTTCAGGGAGGTTCTAGAGAAACAGCATTGTTCCTTATGGAGGAGAGGTAATGTGAGATGAGAGGTTGATAAGCTAGCCCTGTGCTTCTTGTCCCTGGAGAGATAGCGTAGTGTTAAATATAACCAGTATGAGACACTGCTCTAGAGCTACTTCTCATTATATATGTGAAGGTTCTCATTCATTCAGGCCATGGTATATCACTAGTAATAAGTCAGAGCAACTGAATGTTTCTGTAGTCATCTGACTGGCTTTCTCAATAGAATATAAAGCCAGTCGGATGACTAGGGAATAGACTTTAAGAGAAATTACAAGTCCCCTAGCTCTGACTTATCACTACTGATAGATTTCTCATTCATTTTAGATGCTACATTAACGAGGTTCAGTTTGGATCATTGACATCTTTAGAAGCCTTCAAGATAGGAAGGAACTGACAAGACAATTCTGTAATGGATAGAAATTGATCCGATGTCTTTTTTGGTTGTTGCAGAGATGGAAGCTGTTGTCTGCTTGTTGGAGATGCAACTTATTTCTGCTGGTTACTGCAGTCCTCTGAGAATCCTGATAAATACGAGTGTAGAACTGGAGCAGGATTCTACTGGAAATAGAAAATCACTATCTTGGTTGTGAGATCTTTTGAACATTTGAAGCCCATTAAAATGAAGTTGACATATTTCCTCTCCAGTGAGTATTAAACCTCATAGAAATATTGTGGATTCAAGAGGGTTTTCTGAGACAACATTGAGATCCAGTAGTGAATACTGAGCGCATCTCTGTAGAGCAGGAAATTCTGCGAGTGAGGTATATGTAGGTGAAAAGATTGTCTACAGGTTGTGGACTCGCACTCATGGTTTTCTCCTTCATTCTTTTCAATAAGGCAAAAGGTGGGTGAAAAACACTGAATATATTTATATCAGATATTAACTAATCAAAATTGACTATAAGGTGGGGTTGGATTGGCCCATCAGAGTACCATAGGATCTTCTAGTATTTAACACATTGGGTCACCTCCATTTGGAGGAAGTTAGATGGTTGGATGGATAGACAGATAGATAGATATTAGGGTTGAGTGAATCAAACCTGACTAATTGGAATTTGGTCATAATTTCAGGGAAAATTCCATTTGCCATGAAGCTGAATTTCCTTCTGCTTCGTGGTAGTGAATCGATTTTCCCTGAATGGTGGCAAAATTTTTTAAAATAATCATACTTACATCATTCGCTTAAGTGAGAAGAGCCGGCCACCGCCATGTTGATATAAGATCACGTCACCACGCCAGGCAATGTGTGACGTCATCATGGGCCAAGTGAGACTTCACGCTATATCTTCAATTGAGATGGCGATGTCCGGTTGTTTGCGATCAAATGGATGAGGGAAAGTATGATTTTTATTTTTTTTTTATATTTTACACTGTATTATTGCTGTGAGATGCCATCACAAAGAAATTTGGCGAAGCAGACAAGATGAATTTTTCAATAGTTTGCTCATCACTAATACTGTAGATACAGAAGATAGATAGATAGATTCAATATTTTCAGCTCCTTTCTGTGGAGCCTTTCTCAAGCACATTCACATAAACCATTACAATGTATTTTTAAACTTTTCCTTTTGTTCATGTTCCTCCTTTAGTGATACTAATAAGCAGCAGTAATCTGGAGAGGACACTGAACATCTGCCTGTGTGTTTGTGTAGAACAGGCAGTACATCGGCGGTGTTAATAATGTGTGCACCGCCACCACATCCTCAGCCTCATTAAGACGGAAAGAACATGGAATGGTGTTTTGGTTCAGAAATTTGTTATTCTTGATGCATATGGCACATGACAAAACTCTGAAGACAAAAATAAAATCTGCGTCAACGGGGAGTGGAACATTTGGATAATGTTTGAAAATACACGGATGTTAAAGAAATCATAAAACTATATGTTGTGTGCAATTAATTAAAAATGATTTTTTACTATTAAGAAAATGAGAGTAAAAATAACGATGACACCTGTTGGTGCAAGAAAGCAGAAATCGGCATGAGTAAACAAATCCTGCATCCATTCTGTGCCCATATGTGCTACGAGGCTCGGAAAATATGTACTCAAAACTCAGTAGTAAACTGTTCACATGGCAACTGGAATAGTTGGCGCAGACTTGCTCTGCCCTATCAGACAGTACAGAGCTGTTTTCTCCAATATGTCAATCACTGAGTCTTTGTCATACAGGGCCTGTCAGATAGACCTCTTTGATGTCCAATTGAGTGAAATAAGAGTTGTCTAAAAGACAACTTAACCCCTGAGCTCTGTGCTATTGAATACATGGCTACAATAACAGCAAAGAGGAAGAATAATGGAAAAAAAATATATAATGTAACAAAAAGTAGATGAGCACACACACTAGGAAGGTGCAATTCCTTGGGGCAGAACACGGACTGGATCCAATTCAGATATGCAAAGAAAAAATCCAAGGCAGCACACAAAAATCATCTATCTATCTATCTATCATTTACCTATCATAAGCATACTGGACAGTTTTAATGAGAGGAAAGTGCTAAAAAACTTTTACAATGCAATTTTGCGTTGTTTTCTCAGGTTTCCTTCCGTCCTTCTTTCATTTATTTCTCTCCCTACTTATTTGTGACCTTCCTTTCTTCACCCTCTTTTACTCCTTACTTTTTGTCCCACCGTATTTTCCTTGCTTTCTCCCTTTCTTCTCTCTTACTCACCCTCCCTCTTTACTTCTTTTCTTCTTTCTGTATTTCTTACCTCTTTTTCTTTCTCCTTCCCAAGACCATACTTTCTTCCCTTCCTTTTTTCTCTCCCTTCATGTCTCCTTCCATCCTTTCTTTCATCCCTCTTTCTCTTCACTTCTCTTATCTTGCTTCCTCCCTCTCTTCCTCCACCCTGTGCCCTTCCTTCCTATCTTTACTCCATTAATATTTCCTTCCTTTCTTCCCTTCTTCTCTCCTTAACTCCCTCCCAACCTCCCTCCTTTACCCTCCTTTCTTTCTTCCTTCCCAACCTATTTCCCTCCTTCCTTTCTTCCCTGCTTTATTTTATACCTCCTTACTTTTTTCATCCGTCTTTCTCTCCTTTTCTTCCTTCTTCCCTACCTTCTTCCCTACCCCCTCTTCATCCATCCCTCCCATGCCCATTCTTCCTTTCTTTCCTCCATTTCTTCATCCCTCCTTCCTTTCTTCCCTCCTTCTCTTCTACACTGCCTTGCTCTTTTCCAGGTGTTCCACTACAGTACATCATTTATTTCCTTCATCTTTCTTTCCTTCCTTACTTCTCTCCTTCTCAAACTACCTCCCTCCCTTTCTTCCTTCCTTCATTCCATTATTCTTAAGTTCTTTGCTTTGTTCTTTCTTTCCCTTCTTTTACAGCAAAAGAGTGATTAGCTGGAAGGTCATGCAACCCTTCTCTTATATGAAGGATTGAAGGAAAGTAGGAGAATAAACTGAGCCCCACCAACTCCCTGTGAATGTTCTATCATGACTTGGTCTTCCAAGGGGCGAACCTTTAATGCAGTAGCTTTTTCCGTGGTGAAGACTCTGTAATGTTGGCTGCTATATGTAGGTATTAATCTACAGTCAGTGTTGTGCCACAATCTAACAACATATAGTGTAAGTACAGAACAGGTACTACCTATCTGCATCAGTAATAAAATCAGAAATGTAACCTATTAAGCTCCGTGTAAATGAACATGGCATTTGCTCAGCAGTTAAAATCTTTTGTATTAAATTCTGTCTGCATGCTGAGAAGTAGCTAATTGTAATGTATGCAAAATATGGATTGATTTATATGTATGGCATAAAACAGCTTCTGTTAAATTACTATTGATTTCTTAATGGAAATTTCCTATTTTATAAACTGGAAAAATTGAAATTTTTGAACACTGGAAAAGCGCTCAAAACATCGGTGACATTAGAGACATGATTACAGAATGGGTTTTGGGAATACAATTTTTTTTTTACAGCTATAAAGACTCTGATTAAATACGTTCAGGGGTTATATATCCAGTTTAATCCACATGTCATTCTTTTTTCTGTTAGGATCATGTAAAAATGTTTTGGAATCTGTTATTGGGCCCTTTCAACATAGTAGCCAAGCCATCAACTGGACATACAATACTGATATTGGCTGTTAGTTGTTTAGTTAGTTGGTAGGTGGGAGGCCAAGAAGAGCATGGGGCACCAGATTATGAGGTGGAGTTGGGTCCATGCAAGTTGGTAACCAAAGAGTCATAAACAAGGTTAAGGAATGAGATGCTTGACTAGGAGGGCAAAGCATTTTTTTACAAGCTGTGGTCTTCACATTGGGAGTGTCAACTTGCCCAAAAAGCTAGGCGGATACAGTACAGTAAACAAAATGTAAATGTTGAAATGTTTACTTCAGGCCACATCTTCTGTTCACTATTAATGGACATGTAGCTGATGAGCAGAGGTACACAACTATGCCATTCTGTGTGGCCCCAACCATCAGGCAGGAATTGCTACCACAGGTTGGCATTGTTTGGCTGGCAGTACAATCTGGCTTGTCACTGTGTGGCTTGGCACTATCATGGGCGGTTGACACTGTCTAGCTATAACTGCCTGCTAGATTGCTAGTTTGTCCCGGTTCTCCATTTATACACACTACCAGTGTGCAGTACAGAGCTGATAACCTGGACTTAAGCCTGTGTGACTGTTCAGACTACTCATGGGGTTTGCCTGTGGTTTTAATGAATTTGCTCTATCTTGAGCTCCTGGTTCTTGCACCTGACCCCATTGGGGCCCCCTGTCAACTAAACCAGGACTATCCCATAGGTAGGAGTACCAGAAGTGAAGCCCATGCCAATCAGATTTGTATGGCGTATACTGTCTATATATGTCTCAGGTTTTATCACAGCCCGTTAAACTGTTGAACTGAGGTTATTGGGGCACACTAAAGAAGATGATTCTTAAAAGAGACCTGGGAACATGTTTTTAATTGCATTGCAGTCTTTTTTTTATCATTGCATGCTCATAATGGCTTCCTTCTTTTAGATTGTGCTGAATGTGAAAAGGATTACATATACAGTGGATATAAAAAGTCTACACACCCCTGTTAAAATGTCAGGTTTCTGTGATGTAAAAAAAATGAGACAAAGATAAATCATTTCAGAACTTTTTCCTCCTTTAATGTGACCAATAAACTATACAACTCAATTAAAAAAAACATACTGAAATCTTTTAGGTAGCGGGAAGAAGAAAATATAAAAATAAAATAATATGGTTGCATAAGTGTGCAAACCCTTAAACTAATACTTTGTTGAAGCACCTTTTGATTTTATTACAGCTCTCAGTCTTTTTGGGTATAAGTCTATCAGCATGGCACATTTTGACTTGGCAAGATTTGCCCACTCTTTCTTTGCAAAAACACTCCAAATCTGTCAGATTGCGAGGGCATCTCAAGGGCACGGCCCTCTTCAGATCACCCCACAAATTGTCAATTGGATTCAGGTCTGGGCTCTGGCTGGGCCATTCCCAAACTATAATCTACTTCTGGTGAAGCCATTCCTTTGTTGATTTGGATGTATGTTTTGGGTCGTTGTCATGCTGAAAGATGAAGTTCCTCTTCATGTTCAGCTTTCTAGCAGAAGCCTGAAGGTTTTGTGCCAATATTGACTGGTATTCGGTACTGTTCATAATTCCCTCTAGCTTAATTAAGGCCCCAGTTCCAGCTGAAGAAGAACAGCCCCTTTGCCTGATGCTGCCACCACCATGCTTCACTGTGGGGATGGTGTTCTTTTGGTGATGTGCAGTGTTGTTTTTGCGCCAAACATATCTTTTGGAATTATGGCCAAAAAATTCAACCTTGGTTTCATCAGACCATAACACCTTTTCCCACATGCTTTTGGGAGACTTCAGATGTTTTTTGCAAAATGTAGCCTGGCTTGGATGTTTTTATTTGTAAGAAAAGCCTTTCGTCTTGCCACTCTACCCCATAGCCCAGACATATGAAGAATTTTGGAGATTGTTGTCACATGTACCACACAGCCAGTACGTGCCAGGTATTCCTGCAGCTCCTTTAATTTTGCTGTAGGCCTCTTGGAAGACTCCCAGACCAGTTTTCTTCTCCTCTTTTCATCAATTTTGGAGGGACATCCAGTTCTTAGTAATCTCACTGTTGTGCCATATTTTCTCCACTTGATGATGACTGTCTTCACTGTGTTCCATGGTATATCTAATGCCTTGGAAATTCTTCTGTACGCTTCTCCTGTCTGATACCTTTTAACAATCAGATCCCTCTGATGCTTTGGAAGCTCTCTGTGGACCATGGCTGTTGCGACTAAGAAAATTTCAGGAAAGACCAAGTAGAGCAGCTGAACTTTATTTGGGGTTAATCAGAGGCACATTAAATAATGGCAGGTGTATGCTGACTCCTATTTAAGATTATTTTGAATGTGATTGCTTAATTCTGAACACAGCTACATCCCCAGTTATTTTTTTGAAGTAACTGTAGTGGTTAACATTCTGGGCTGTAATGTAGAAGGTTGTGAGTTTGAATCCAGAAAATTTTCAGAAATAGAGGCTATCTTAGATTTAAATACACTGGGTGTCCCCAAGCACTGACTCCATATATGGACATAGCTATATAGGGAGTCAGAGCAGGGACGCCTAAGCCGAACTAGAGTCCCGACACCTTCCCCTCTTCAGAGCAGGGGGTGCCCCCATTGTGATCGGGTGCTCTGTAGACCAACAATAATAACGAGGAGGACTGTTTAAATATCTATTCTAATTGAACCAGGGAATTTATTGAGTGATTCATAGATGAAAAACCTGTTGTGAATTTTGCTGTTAAGCTCCTTATTAGAGAACAGTAAGTTGTGCAAAAAGTACTGAAACTTTGAACAGTTGGATATGTGCATTCACAAATTTAGAGAAGGTCACATTAAGTTCACCTGTACAGGTTATAGTACATTTTAAGTTCATCCTGAAATTTCACACATAAGCCAAATATCCCTAACTTTGTGTGAGTAGTTTTATTTCCTCTTCATGCACTTGTTCTTTAAATTTTCATTTCAGGTTTGGTGATAAATTACCCAATCTGAGCTGCGGGGTTGAAGATTCATGTAGAGAATAAGCTTAACGATAGCAACATTAAAAAGTCCCAAAGGACGACTCTATGAAGATATGTAGTGAATGACAGTAAGTACATATCTCTATGCTACTTGGTTTCATTATGACTTGTCATAAGCACTAATGAGATCAGAGAGTATAATCCCTAAAGATCTGTCTTTCCATGGATCAGCTGGCATAAAATGTAGAAAAAGAATGCAGCTGGCTGATTTTATTTACCCTAGAGATCAGAGGAAATTACCCCAGAGATGTCCTCATGTGGCAGGAGGAGTCGATTGCAGACGGCCACTTTGTGTGACAAATTCTGCTACAGTTAACACAACAAGATCTTTAGCATTTCAGCTTAAATATGCTGATTGTTTAGCTGTTAATTACTTGTATTAGGATTTGGGCTGCATTGATTATATTTCACAGCTGTCAAGGATGACAATAAGGCCTCATGCACACGACCGTTGTTTCGCGACCATTCACTTCAATGGGGCTGCAAAAGATGCGGACAGCACTCCGTGTGCTGTCCGCATCCGTGGCTCCATTCCGCGGCCCCGTTAAAAAAATATAACATGTCCAATTCTTGTCCGTGCTTTGCGGACAAGAATAGGCATTTATATTGCTGGCGCCCATTCCGTTCCGCAAATTGCGGAAGGCAACATGGGCGGCTTCCGTTTTTTGCAGATCCGCGGTTTGCGGACTGCAAAAAACGGCACGCCCTTGTGCATGAGGCCTTATTCTGATACGTATTTACAGTATGTGAAACTCCAAGAAGGAGGATATTGTGACTACGAATTTATGGCCATAGCTAGCTCCATGCAGATGTTGCGCCCTATTGAAGTAATATATATTGGGACTCTATGATTGGGACACCATAGTTTGGAGTGTCCCTAGTAGTGATGGACGAACATCGACCGGGACAGTTCGCGAACGCGATTGAGCTTTCGCGAAACACATGTTCGCGGCGGGCCCCATTCACTTTAATGGAAGGAGAACCTAAAAAACCTTAATTTCATATTTGCAGCCACCAAATAATTACAAGAAGTGCACAAATCGTCCCACAACATGGACAGTGACATGCCAGATGTATTATTCGAATTTGCGATCTCCATCCATAATTTTTTTCAGTGCGAAATATCGGCAATGTAATTTTCACCTATGCGTATGCGTAAATCATGCGCGGCCTACTACAGCAACTAGTTTCCACCAGACTGAAGTTGGATGCGATCAGAAAAGATGAATGCAAACACTTTTTTCGCGACGTTGGGGAAGAATTTCTGATCACTGTAAGTAATTTGACAATAAAGCAGTGTATTTGATTACATTTCACATGCATGTTATAACAATCGCTGTATATGCATATCGAGTGTTTAAAAAAAGCGTCATCGCGAAAATCCCTAATGATGTGTTTTCGCGGTACACACAACTTCACATTTTATAAGGTCTCATGAGATATTAGTGATTGGTGCACTAAGCATTGTTGTGAGATATTGCCACTCCAGTACAGGCCCCAAAAATTAGCCAATAGGCATTCACCTGACAGCACACAACTTTGTAGGATTCTGTGGCTGGAGGTACATTAGGCGTTCACAGGATAAATATGCAACTGTTGGCCAGTACAGGCCCCAAAAATTAGCCAATAGGCATTCACCTGACAGCAAAAGACTTTGAATTCTGTGGCTGGAGGTACACAGGCGGTCACAGGATAAATATGCAACTGTCGGCCAGTACAGGCCCCAAAAATTAGCCAATAGGCATTCACCTGACAGCAAAAGACTTTGAATTCTGTGGCTGGAGGTACACAGGCGGTCTCAGGATAAAAATGTAACCGTCGGCCAGTACAGGCCCCAAAAATTAGCAAATAGGCATTCACCTGACAGCAAAAGACTTTGAATTCTGTGGCTGGAGGTACATTAGGCGGTCAAAGGATAAATATGTAACTGTCGGCCAGTACAGGCCCCAAAAATTAGCAAATAGGCATTCACCTGACAGCAAAAGACTTTGGATTCTGTGGCTGGAGGTACATTAGGCGGTCAAAGGATAAATATGTAACTGTACAGGTCCCAAAAATTAGGCATTCAACGGACACAAAAGGCCTTTTATGCCGCTGTATTTACCTAAGACAGGGAACATGTTTTGTTCTGGGTGGTGGCGGATATTTGTGGGCTGTCATAAGGAATTTCAATCAAACATGGTCGACTCTTCACATGTGTTGAATTCCTCTGAGAGCCAGGCCTTATTTATTTTTAGAAATATCGTGAGCTAGGCGAGTGCGCTTATCGGTCATGATTCCCCCTGCTGCGCTGAACGTCCTTTCGGACAGGACACTGGACAAGGGGCAGGCCAACAGTTCCATGACAAATTGTGACAGCTCTGGCCACAGGTCAAGCCTGCACGCCCAGTAGTCCAGGGGTTCATCGCTTCTCAGAGCATCCACATCGGCCGTTAACCCAATGTAGTCGGACACCTGTCCGTCTAGGCATTCCCTGAGGCTGGATCAAGAGGACAGCTGTTGATGGGTTGGCTGCAAGAATGATCTCATATCCGAAGTGACCAACACATCTTCAAACCTCCTTCTTCTTCCACGCGCTGTTGGATTGGTACCCTCAACTGTTTCTCTGTGAGTGGAAATTCCTCTGCCAGCGCCCGCAAAAGCAGAATGCAGCATTTCTCAAAGCAAGGCCTGGAAGTGCTGCATTCTGACAACCCTTTGTGATGGTGGTAACATTTCCGCCAATTTGTGTTTGTACCGGGGGTCTAAGTACGTTGCCACCCAGTACTGGTCCTTGCCCTTTAAGCTTTTTATACGGGGTCCCTCTTCAAACACTGGAGCATGAAGGCCCCTATTTGCACTAAACTGGAAGCGGTGGAGTGACATTGCTCTTGCGCATCATCCAGGATAATGTCGTCCTCGTTCTCCTCCCCCCATTCACGGACAACACCAGGGATCCCAGAAACATTTAAAGCATGCTCTTCTTGCTCCTCCTCCACCCCGGCACCATCCTCCTCTGACTCCTCTTCAGACTCCTGTTGTTGACGTGTCTAACATGAAGTAGCCCCCCCTAGGAATTCATCTAGCATTCCTGGTCCTGCTCCTTGACGGCTTGATCAATGACACAATGTAATGCACGCTCCAGGAAGAAGGCTTAAGGTACGATGTCACTGATGGCGCCCTGACTGTGACTGACCATTTTGGTGATCTCATCAAATGGCCGCAGAAGTCTGCATTAGTCGCGCATGAGCAGCCACTGTCGCGGTAAAAAAAACTATCTCCCCAGAACCTGTCCTGCCGCAGAGTTCATACAGGTAGTCATTAGCTGCACAATTCTGCTTGAGCAGCCTATAAATCATATACAAGGTGAAGTTCCATCGCATCGGGCAGTCACAAATGAGACGTCTGACGGGCAGGTGGTGTCGCCGCTGAATGTCATCAAGGCCAGCCATGACCGTGTAAGATCTTCTGAAATGGCCAGAGATTTTCCTGACCTGCCGCAAGACATTCTGGACATGGGGTATTTGGAAACAATTCGCTGCCCGACTAAATTCAGGACGTGTGCCATGCACGGCACATGTATCATAATGCCCTGTTTAAGCATGCTCAGCAGATTGGCACCGTTGTCTCACACCACTCTACCAACTGTCAAATTGAGCAGGGTTAGCCACTGATCTGCCTGTTACCGCAAAGCTGAAAGGAGTGCCGGACCGGTGTGGCTCTTGGCTTCCAGACACAACAGACACAGCATGGCAATGTCTCACCTGGCACATCAAATAGGTTCTGGGGATCTTGGGGAGACGGTAGCAGCGGAAAAGGAGGAGTCAGCCGAGGAGGAGAGGGAGGATGGAGTAGGAGAAGAAGAGGCAGGCCTGCATGCAATCTGTGGCGGTAACACCAAATCTACAGGGGTGCCACGGGTTGCTTGCTTAGCGGCCGTCAGAAGGTTCACCCAATGGGCAGTAAAAGTTATGTACCTTCCTTGCCTGTGTTTGCTAGACCATGTGTCTGAGGACAGATGTATCTTGGCACCAACACTGTGTGCCAGAGATACATTCACTTGCAGCTGAACGTGGCCATAAAGCTCTGGGATGCCTTTCTGGGAGAAATGTTTCCTTCCGGGAACCTTCCATTGCGGTGTTCCAATGGCCATATATTTTCTAAAGGCCTCAGAGTCCACCAGTTTATATGGCAGTAGTTGGCAGGCTAGAAGTTCTGACAAGTCAGCGGTCAGCCGCTGGGCAAGAGGGTTATCCGACGTCATCATCTTTTTTCGCTCGAACAATCGGGGGCAAGGAAGCCTGCCTTTTGCCAGATGAATGTGACGATGGCACGGTGGAAGGTGGAGTGGAGGATAACTGGGAGGAGAGAGGAGAAGGAGAAGAGGCAGGATGGTGAGCGCCGGGAGTGTGGCTTTGTGGGTTCTGACGGTGTTGCTCCCACTCGGCTCGGTGATGGAAGTCCAGGTGCCTTCCTAAGGTGGTCGTCCCTAGGTGAGTGTTGGGCTTACCGCGACTTATGCATTGACAACGCAGGCTGCAGATGGCAACACTATTGTCATCAGCGGAAACATAAAGAAAAAGCCCACACTGCGGAGCTATGTGCCGGCGTCCTGGGAGCACCAGATGTGACCGTGCATGGTGGAAGTTTTGTTACAGATACATTAGCAGTCTGCTTTTTCCCTCCTGTGCACTGTAAGTTCTGCATGCTTCTCCTCCCTATCTGCTGCTCCGTCTCTCCCTCTGAACTCCCCTCCTCTTCCTCTCTTGTGGGCACCCACGTGACGTCCATCGACACGTCATCATCGGATTCGTCACCTTCACCACCACTGACATTAGAGATTTTGGAGTAGGCAGCAACAGCGGGGACCTGCTGCTTCATCCTGGAGAAACAGTATTCTCATGAAGCAAATCCAATAAGCTTTCAAGACACACTAACAAAACCCTTGACAGGATGTAATTTATATCACAGCCACTGGGTGGCCATACATAGACACATACAGCATAAACATCTCCTGACAGAGTATTGCAAAATCATGTTTCTTTTTAAATCTGGTCATGTTAAGATTCATGTCTTGGATATATTGAATCAAGAGTAGAGATAAGTGAATTGATCCTAAAATTGAACCTACATGTTTTAAAAAGTTTTAGGACAAGCGAGAGAAAGAGAGGGAGATAGACAGACTTGTGATATGGGTCAAATTTATTCAGACATAAATCAAATCAGAGGACCAAGTTGATGGATTTAGACCTGAATTGAATTTTAGAAAATTTGCTCATCTCTAGTAAAGAGGAAAGCTATGGACGGACACATCCAGATTCTGGGATGCACATCCTTATACAGATACACACTGTACTATATTAGTGTATCTCAATAATAGTCAAATCATGCAGCTAATATGTTGCTTGGTGGAGAAACCATGTAATTTGGAGTTTTGTCTTGTCACTGAGATGTCCCTATTTATTCTGCTCTTAGACTTGGAAGAGGAGACAGATCGATATTACTCTTGGCTGGAACCTAAGACCCCTCTACAACCAATAAGACCATGTCACAATATGAGATCAACTAGTCATCAAAACCTGTCAGCAATGTGGAAGGTAATTTACTCTACTAATGGCTTTTGGTCCAGGTCTTCTGCTAGACCTGGTTGTCTGAGGAGGGTATAGAGTTGTTATGTCATTCAATTCAGGACCCCTAGTCATAGCCCGATTGTTTGACTGCTCACTCTGATCCTGGTCTCTGGGAATTTAATGTATAGATATTATCTTGATAGTATAATTTTAGAATCCTGGCAGGGAAAAAATAAATAAAAAATCAGCAATTAAGTTTTCCTTAATTGATCTTAGAAATGTTCTTGCACCCTCCTAATATGTAAAAATCCTTATGTAAGGCAACTATATCTTATTCTGTTCATTTATTTGAGCAAAATACCATTTTGGTTTTAATTCACACTGCAGAAATTAATCATCTCATTTAATGTAAAAAAATAATAATTTGACGGCTCCTGAATTACCGGAACTCATTATTTTATTTTATTTTTTTGGGTGAATTAATTGGACAGGATTTAATATGGGTAAAAGTAAATTGATTGTTTTTAAGTGCCTTAAAAATTCAACCATCACTGGTGGGAAAAAAAATAAAAAAACGAGAAGAAGAGATTCATCACCGTTATAAAAACAAGAGCTCGATATCTTCCACCGCCGGGAGTTAACATAGGGTAATTAAATTATTATTAATGTAAAATTGCTTTATATTAAAAAAGTATTTTGTTTTATTTTTAGCATGTTCATTAACTGAAGTGACAGTGTGGAAATCATTTGCCAGTGGACATATGCCACGTGAACGCCTGAAACGTAATGCAGATTGGCTGATACAATCAGTAAGTGTTCTAATTAAACACCAGGACTCCAGACGTATTGCGTGGGGGATGGGGGGGGGGGCAGTGGTGCTATGAGATTACACTGAGCCTCAGGAAGAGCAAGCAATGCCTCATGCTGTTATCTCTTAACACCACTACACACCCCAGGGTTTTCCTTGATTTTGCAAACATGTCTCTGATCTATGTTCTTTTCTTTGGCTCATTAATAAGACTCTACCAGCCTGCTTGAATGCTTCTTGTCTATCCAGTTAGTTGTTCTGTTCAACCAAATCAGCTGGAACTTCTTTTGCAAAGAGCATAAAAAGAGGGTGGTGAAATGATGGCTTCATTGTGTAGTTTCAAAGCACATTTCTGAAAAGAAGGTTAACATCTATGTAGAAATTTAGAACGTGGAGCATACTTAAAAGGGGTGTCATCTTTGGACAAACCAATTTTCATTAGTACTGTAGGTGTTGTATTACATTAGTGGTATGTCATATGGTTTGTTAGGTAGGGAATAGTGCAGCCTGTACTTCCACTCACACCACTATCCCTACCTACTTGGACGATCTGTCCTAAATGATGGCCCTCAACTGGTCGATAGTGCCTATTTTAATTAAGTGCAGGGACCTAAAGAAAAAGAGGTACAAATATCAGCTAACAAATACAGATTTTGAAGGTAAAATGTCAAAGCCAATAAGGATATAGTCATACAGTCAACTAACCAGCAAGGTCAAAGTCATTGCAGAAGTCAAGATCTAGGATTTCCAAAATGTACAAATACCAGTGTGGCAATGTAAACCAATCACAGGCCCCTGTTGCCAGCAGCTGTCTCTTTAAATTCCCACTGACAAGAAGCCTGTGACGTTGGCATTGATCGTGATTGGCCTGACATCCCTGCTCCCTGATAGGCTATCCTTCCGGATTGACAGTGGGGATGGTTGCCATAACAACTGAACAATCCCGGCTGCAGTGCAAAAAAGAGAATGAACTCACTGCCAGAGCATGAAACATAGAAACATAGAATGTGTCGGCAGATAAGAACCACTTGGCCCATCTAGTCTGCCCAATATACTGAATACTATGGATAGCCCCTGGCCCTATCTTATATGAAAGGTGGCCTTATGCCTATCCCATGCATGCTTAAACTCCTCCACTGTATTTGCAGCTACCACTTCTGCAGGAAGGCTATTCCATGCATCCACTACTCTCTCAGTAGAGCAATACTTCCTGATATTACTTTTAAACCTTTGCCCCCCTAATTTAAAACAATGTCCTCTTGTAGCAGTTTTTCTTCTTTTAAATATTATAAAACTAGATGGGCAAGCACTCAAAACATCATGGGGCACAATATTTAATACTAACATCATAAAAATAGACGTCGATAAAATGGACAGCAATAAAAATGAGCAGCAATGATAAAAAAAACAAAAAAAATGAATAATAACAATAAAATAACACTCTACAAGATGGTGCAAGGTAAGTTCCTGTCGGAATGAATAGGTATTCCAAATTATGTCCTTGTTAACGCATCTGATGTTACTGCTAAATTGGTAGCAGCCTATATGTCGTGCACGCTTTGTCTAGCGTTGTATCAGAACCGCAAGCTAAAAAGTTTTGTGACCGCAGTATGGTATCAATATGCGGATAAATTGTTGGTCACTGAGCACTCACCCTACCTGATGGTATAGGATCTTCACACTGGCTGGTGTGAGCGTTTGGAGCCGATCGTTAACTGTGGTGAGGTCCGACTTTCATGCAGTTGTTCAGACTGCTCTATGTATAGCTCCGTGTGCAGCTCTCGCAAGAGTTTGGGTGCGAGGTCACGGGTCAGATGTCTTCTCACATTATATTCTAGTGTTGCTGAAGGATCGTCTCACAGGTCACTGAATCTTTCAGAGCATCGGTATAAGGCATGAGATGCGTTTCGAGATCTTGCTGACCTCTTCCTCAGTGGTTGTCCTCAATATGCTTAGACTCCATTATTTATTCTCTACTCAGTGAAAAGCAAATCCTGGAGAAACAAATCTCAAAGTGGACCAGATGGTAATAAATAAGTCCTGGAGCAGCGGATTTCAAAAGGACAAATTCGATCTAATGCGATTTGGTCACAAAACAGCATCTGCTAAAAAAAATTGCATAAAAAAACGCATAAAAATCGCATTAGATCGAATTTGTCCTTTTGAAATCTGGTGCTCCATTCTGCTAGCATTTCCTGCTGCTCTATGACATTGTCTGCCTACCTTTAAGTCTTCTGAAATAATGACCCCTAAATCCCTTTCCTCAGACACTGAGGTTAGGACTGTATCACTGATTTAATATTCTGCTCTTGGGTTTTTACGCCCCAGGTGCATTATCTTGTACTTATCAACATTACATTTTAGTTGCCAGATTTTTGACCATTCTTCTAGTTTTCCTAAATCCTTTTCCATTTGGTGTATCCCTCCAGGAACATCAACCCTGTTACAAATCTTTGTGTCATCAGCAAAAAGACACACCTTACCATCGAGGCCTTCTGCAATTTCGCTGATAAAGATATTAAACAATATGGGTCCCAGAACAGATCCCTGAGGTACCCCACTGGTAACAAGACCTTGGTCTGAATATACTCCATTGACTACAACCCTCTGCTGTCTGTCCCTCAGCCCTGCCTAATCCATTCAACAATATGGGAGGTTAAGTGAAAACAGGTAACCAAATGGTGTTCTTACTGCTCTTTGCACCTCTGATTGGATGCAAACTGTATTTCGTTACCCTGTATTATACATGTATAATGACAATAAAGTTAAATCAATGTATGAGATACCCACAGATCAGCTGTGAAATGGGTTCAACATCCATGTGGCACCACCACTGGAATGCCCTAATATGATATTTGGAATAACAAAATAGGGAGAAACAGCTTCCAGATGCAAAATGACCACCTGTGCAGCCCGAGAATTGGAAGAATACAGTGTTTAATCTTAGCAATCTGAGTAAAACAATGAATTTTGAGGAGAACACAATCAGAAGTTGTTTGTAAACCTGATGAAGGGGATTGTGGTCTTTCTGAAACACATAGGCTTACTGAACTTCCTACAATGAAAGACTTATTACTCTAGACCTTGGCATACACAAGCAATCGTTTTGCACCTGGAAGCTGCTTATCAGGGCCGGCGTCAGCACCCGGCACCCCCGGGCAAGTGTTGGGGCCCACTGCTCCTTAGGGGACCTACTAGTTTCCTCACTTCAAAATAGTGGCGGCCACGGTCCCTTTAAACATCACCGGGCAGATACATAGTGCTGCTGCGCTGCCTGCGCATGATGTCACTGCACAGGATCTCCGGGTCGCAAAGAGTCTGTGCGTGAGTACAGATTACATACTGAGGTGGAGGACGGATCACAGCAGAGGCGGGGGCGGAGCATAGGAGCTGAAGAAACCAGGAGTTTTATTATGATCAGGTGACCAGTCACATGAGGGGGCGGAGTTTGGCAGAGTGGAGCATGGAGCTGGCCTGTGAGGGAAGGAAGTGGTGAGCAACTGGTTTCAGGCACAGACAGTAGTTCTCCCTTTGCTGAGCCTTAGTTGCACTGGCATGCTATTGCTGAAATGGCTGCTGAGGCTGGACATGCTGAGCCTTGTGGTTCTCTCAGAGAACTACAAGGCTCAGCATGTCTAGTCTGTCATTACTGATTACCAGAGGACAGTACTGGGAAGGCGTATAAGGGCAGAGAACTACAAGGCTCAGCATGTCCAATCTGTCATTATTGATTACCAGAGGACAGTACTGGTGGATTGTATTGAGTACTAAGCTGAGCCTTGTAGTTCTCTGCTCTTATGCTCCCTCCTAGTACTGTTCTTTGGTAATCAGTAATGACACAGGCTGGACATGCTGAGCCTTGTAGTTCTCTGCCATATTCTCTACCAGTACAGTCCTGTGGCAATCAGTAATGAGAGGCCGGCATAAGGATTGATTCACATATATCCACTATGTAGCGTGTTCTGTCTACTGAATTTGGCACCATATATATGGCTACTTTCACACTAATGTTAAAGTTTTCCAGTATTGAGATCCGTCATAGGGTCTCAATACCGGAAAAAATGCTTCCGTTTTGTCCCCATTCATTGTCAATGGGGACAAAATGTAACTGAACAGAACGGAGAGCTCCAAAATGCATTCTGTTCTCAGACCGGAGAGCATCATGCTGCGGTTTGCTTTCGTCATGGGATGTGGAGCAAGACGGATCCGTCATGACGCACAATGCAAGTTAATGGGGATGGATCAGTTTTCTCTGACACAATAGAAAACGGATCCGTCCTCTATTGACTTTCAATGGAGTTCATGACGGATCCGTCTTGGCTATATAAGACATAATACAACCGGATCTGTTCATAACGGATGCAGACGGTTATATTATCAGTAACGGAAGTGTTTTTGACGAACCCTGCTCTATCCAGCAAATACGCTAGTGTGAAAGTAGCCTAATACATGCAGTTTTATTGCTTTGTGTGTTGTGCAAAATGCCCACTGAGGCTTTATCGCCCAAGGCCCACATGAACCCGGAGCGGCCCTGCTGCTTATACCTATTTTGTGATTCCTCGCCTGGAAGGTGGAGACTTCTTTTTATGGGTCAAGAGGCATAAGGACCGATTATCCCACATTTTGATTAGTTTTTCCTAGAGTTTTGCCTATATTAGCACAACCTTGTAAGGAAAGTCTCTCCTTGGCCATATGTTCACATTATTTTGAATTGCATTCTGCTTTTCCTTTAGTCTCCACCTAGACCTGTTAAGAATATGATATTTGACATTTAGCTTTCTATGTCAGACAATTCCCATAATGAAATTGGTTCCAAACTTCTCCTCTTTATTTTAAAAATACCACCAATACAATTAAACCTTTCATGAACAATTTATACAAGCATCCCCCCACCCCCAATTAAATAAAAACACACATTACTATACAGTATATGAAAGACGGGAAAAGGCACACACAAAAAAATCAAAAAATAATATATATATATATATATATATATATATGTATATTGTGAGGCAGTGACAGGCCTCACGGCTGCTAGGGGAGAGATATGGCAGGAGTTTCCATTTCTTCGCCGTCAATCAGCAGGTCAGAGGCCGCACCAGGTGGAACAATCAGTCTGGGATAAGAGCCCAGTCCAGACTGTTAGGAGGGGGAAGAGTCTGTGTGCAGCAGAGGCCTGGGAAGGCTCTGTACAGGTGGGTTCAGCCGAGCTGGCTGAGGGGCCACAGGGCTAGGTGTTAGCCTGAAATTTGGGGGACTCCCCAAGGTCTTGGAATCGAACATCGCTAGGCCAGAGTCAGGAGGACTTCTGGGCCACAATCGCCCAAAAGGTACTGGACTTTGTTACAGCCTGCAAGTGCTGGATTGTTAGGCTGGGAAAAGCCGCATGTTCTTCCCGTGTGTGAACGGGGCTTTCAGTGAGGTAGGGAGTCCTAATGTTTAGTTAGAGCCCAGCCGGGCAGGTGTTTTATTTGTATTGTTTGTTTTGGTTTTGCTGAGGTGCCAAATAAAAGCAATGTTTGGCCCCTAACCCTGTGGTCGATGAAGATCATTGTGAGAATGACCCCTGAATAAGAGACGATTCCTTACAATATATATATATATATCTCCTTCTGTACCTATTTGTAACTCATCTTGTTTATGATTAATGCAATTGTCTGTATTATGTATGTATACTCTTTATCATATGTACAGCGCTGTGGAATGAATGGCGCTTTAATAATAAATAATAATAATAATATATACAGTCAGGTCCATACATATTGACACAATTGTAACATTTTTGGCTCTATACACCACCACAATGGATTTGAAATGAAATAAACAAGATGTGCTTTACCTGCAGACTGTCAGCTTTAAATTGAGGGCATTTATATCCAAATCAGTTGAACGGTGCAGGAATTACAACAGTTTGCATATGTGCCTCCCACTTGTTAAGGAACCAAAAGTAATGGGACAGAATAATAATCATAAATCAAACCTTCACTTTTTAATACTTGGTTGCAAATCCTTTGCAGTCCATTACAGCCTGAAGTCTGGAACGCATAGACATCACCAGACGCTGGTTTTCATCCCTGGTGATGCTCTGCCGGGCCTCTACTGCAACTGTCTTCTGTTCCTGCTTGTTCTTGGGGCATTTTCCCTTCATTTTTGTCTTCAGCAAGTGAAATGCATGCTCAATCTGATTCAGGTCCGGTGATTGACTTGGCCATTGCATAACATTCCACTTCTTTGCCTTAAAAAACTCTTTGGTTGCTTTTGCAGTATGCTTTGGATCATTGTCCATCTGCACTGTGAAGCGGCGTCCAATGAGTTCTGAAGCATTTGGCTAAATATGAGCAGATAATATTGCCCGAAACACTTCAGAATTCATCCTGCTGCTTTTGTCAGCAGTCACATCATCAATAAATACAAGAGAACCAGTTCCATTGGCAGCCATACATGCCCACGCCATGACACTACTAAACACAATGCTTCACTGATATGGTGGTATGCTTAGGATCATGAGCAGTTCCTTTGCTTCTCCATACTCTTCTCTTCCCATCACTGGTACAAGTTGGTATTGGTCTCATCTGTCCATAGAACTGTGAAGGCTTTTTTAGATGTCGTTTGGTAAACTCTAATCTGGCCTTTCTGTTTTTGAGGCTCACCAATGGTTTACATCTTGTGGTGAACCCTCTGTATTCACTCTGGTGAAGTCTTATCTTGATTGTTTACTTTGACACACATACACCTACCTCCTGGAGAGTGTTCTTGATCTGGCCAACTGTTGTGAAGGTTGTTTTCTTCACCAGGGAAAGAATTCTTTGGTCATCCACAACAGTTGTTTTCCGTGGTATTCCGGGTCTTTTGGTATTACTGAGCCCACCCGTTATTCTTTTTAAGAATGTTCCAAACAGTTGTTTTGGCCACGCCTAATGTTTTTGCTATCTCTCTGATGGGATTGTTATTGTTTTTTCAGCCTAGTGATGGCTTGCTTCATTGATAGTGGCAGCTCTTTGGATCTCATCTTGAGAGTTGACAGCAACAGATTCCAAATGCAAATAGCAGACTTGAAATTAACTCTGGACCTTTTATCTGCTCATTGTAATTGGGATAATAAGGGAATAACACACACCGGCCATGGAACAGCTGAGAAGCCAATTGTCCCCTTACTTTCATCTCCTTAACAAGTGGGAGGCACATATGCAAACTGCTGTAATTCCCGCCCCGTTCACCTGATTTGGATGTAAATACTCTAAAATTAAAGCTGACAGTCTGCAGTTAAAGCACATCATGTTCGTTTTTATTTCAAATCCATTGTGGTGGTGTATAGAGCCGAAAATGTTAGAATTGTGTTGATGTCCCAATATTTATGGACCTGGCTGTGTATATATATATTTAAAACAAAATTTTAATCAAACGGTTCCCAAATGTAAATTTTTTAGTTTTGTAAAGTGCCAGCAGTTTAGGGATCCAAAACTGGTGCTACTTTTAGTAAAGTTAGTATGGTGTCAATCTTTTGTGTTGCTTATTTCCATATTATACTTTCTCCCCAGGACCTTGGATAGACAAAAGTGTCTATCCAAGAGCCACATTTTTTATCCAGCCTGAGAAACTTTGGTGTATGTCTAGACAACCTATGAAAAATCTTTGGTGTATGTCTAGACAACCTATGAAAAATGTACTCCACCTAAAGACTTACTAAATCCGTCCTGTTCAAGCCTGCTAAAGATACAGTATGATAACTAACATTTTGGATTCCTAAAGTTATTGTTGCATATACCTTAGAAGTGAAGTGGGGAAAAGGAGGGGTGAAGGCAAAATAAATGCATCCTGAAATGCCAGGACATTGGACTGGACAAACTATAGGCACCATCAGCCCAATTCAAATAGTCCTCTTCAAAGCAACCGTACAAATTCTAAAGCTATTTTGCTTTGCTCTGGAGTGAAGGTTGATGGGAGAACCTTAGAAAGCTGTGGTCTACAAATAAATTTGGTGTCAGAGTAGTACTGATTGCTTTGCTGAGTACTGTAAAGAAAACTTAAATCTTCAACCTGCATCATTGAGTTTTCTTAAAAATACTTATTGGGACTAAAATAGGTAGAGATAGTTAGAAAATAGCTTTGTCAATCTTCCACAGCCCAGCAGGCAGCAGCTTTACCTAAGAAGATTAAATGGGGTTGGCTGAAAATGTCTAAGATTGAAGTCTTGTGTGGTGACAAAATCTGACAACTGGTTATAGGACACTGGTATAAAACTTCCAAAAGGACTTGACAGATTTTTTTTTTCTTGCTACCAAAATTATTTTTGCAAAATATTAAACTTTTTACAGTGAAGAAAAAATAATTATGAACTAAGATATGTGGACGTCTCTTGACCTCAGTTGGTTTGACATTGGCAATGTTTAACCAAGAAATGAGGTCAAAATCATTTTCATATTCTTCACCCTTAACACCTTCAAGGAGTAATTATCCTTTTTAATTATATCCCCGAGATCTCTAGGATGCAAGAGTAGGAGTAATCACACATTTATGATGGTTGCTGGGATGGAGAATAACAGCAATCATGAAACAGCAGCAGGAATATGGATAGGGTGTAGTTTGAACAAGCCAAGAGTCAAGCAATGATAGTAGAACAAGCATAGTCAGAAGGAAATAATCCTTGAGCGCCAAACTCGACAGGAGAGGCCACGCGTCATATCCAAAATAACAGACATAGCTGGAAGGTTTAGCATTCAATTTTACAGACAGGAAGCCACCCAGAGAAGCCATTTACCGTAATCAATTCATTTGAAAAACACAACTTTCTGTTCAACACTTAGTGACCACATGATGTCACAATTATTTTGGGCTTTAATGACCAGGCAATTGTTTGCTTTAATCTGTGCATGCTGGTTAAAAGGGTGTAACCTTTTGCAATGTTTCATAACAGATATCTGACCATTATATGACTTGCAATCAACATTTTTCAGTTTCCCCCTTTCCGTGTTGCTTTATGAACTCTTGGCTGTCTCCACTTGGCTGGTGGAGTCTAAGGGCTCACCATAGACTACACATGCAGATAGCATATTCAACTTCCTATCTCTCATCCAGGAGCACCATATAGGACATTTATGAGAAGTTCTGAGCAGCATAGATATGAGTAAAGCACTTGGGTTGAGGTACTACACTGTCAGCTGCTAAATCATTTCTGTCTCTCTGTTTGCTTTTCTCTTCATTTCTTCCCTCCTCTACTCCCCTCTCAATAAACTTCTATATGATAATATAATATAATCCCTCAATGAGTAGGTAGCCTATCCTGTTTTCACAAGATGAATATCTCACAAATGTTAGAGAGAAAGATTGGAAAAACGTATTACAATAACTTGTACTATTGATCCATGCAAAGTTGTATAAAAGTAGCATGATCATTTAATTCTGAAGTAAATTGCAATTTTTGGTTCAAATCAGTTTACCAACAAGAATAGCTGTTTGTACCAGGCTAGACACTTTTTTTTAATTGTCTAGACACAGAGCCCTGGTTAGATGGACTCTTAAAATACACCAGACCTATTAATGGTGTGCTCCATTTCTTTGGCATAAAACATGGTGTAATGATAAACCTGCTTTGAGCTGATACAATGCAAGTAACTGAAAATGTCTAACTTTAGAATGCAATGTATATCAAATCTATCACACAGCATGCCCACTGTGAATAATTTAGTGCATTCTGTGACAGCCTTATCTAAATATTTGACGTTATTAATGGTACCATAGTACTGTTTAAAAAAAATAATTATTGTGTTTTTACAATGATACAATTAAAAACAATGAATTTTTAATTAACCAATTTTTCAATCACTTCTTACTCTACTGTGGCTACCGTTCATTTACAAAATGATCTACATTGCAAGTGGAATGGCATCCGTGCTATGGCTTTGACCATATTGAGTGGTAAAAATTAGTTTAAAAAATAATAATAATATTTTTATTATTATTTTTATTGTTATTATCTCTTTTATTTTTACCTTTTTTGTGCTCTGTTATTCTCCCCTTGAAGGTCATGATTTATTTATGTTTCAAAGGTCTATTTCCCTATTACTGGACAATGGTAGTAGCCAGAGCTGTGCTGGGTCTAGATTGATTTTATCCAGTCAGTACTTTGACAGATGTCCTGAGTAATAATGTGATTAGTGGAACCAATGGAAGTGGTGCCGCTGCTACTTTCTCTATTGTATACACAGAACTCACTGAGCACTGTGTAGGCAGAGATCATCATGACAGTCTACTTTGTCTTCTCTACTGAGTGCCCAGCTTCAGCATTGGACTGAACCAGTGATGTTTCAGAGTTCTGAGACAATAATGAGCACTAATTCTTATTTTGTTGATTTACAAAAAATTTATATAAATGGAGGGTGAGCCCCAAATAAATATCTTTCGGTGATACTCAGGACAGGCCATCAATATCAGATTGGTGATGGTCCGATAATATGCCTCCCCACCTATCAGCTGCTCCGGAGTAACTCTGGCTTTAGAAATAAGCACCAAAACAACTCAGTTCAGTGCAGTTCAGGAGCTGGTTACCACAGTAGAAAAGGCAAGGTTTACTATATAAACACAAGAAAGGTGTTACATAGGATAGGTAAGCCCAGGAATTGCCTTGATATGTTAAACTCCAAATGGAGGCTCACCTTGTGTAGTTGTGATAGGCACAACACTATTGTAAGCAGGGTACGATGGTCCAAATCTGTGAAGTATGCAGCCAGCGGATACGTTGCCACCGAAAAAGACGCCTGATCTCCAAGGAGGATAGAAGTGATATGTTGGAAAGACATGTAGGATGTTCAAGAAAAGAATCCTTGAACACATAGGGGGAATCCGCAATAAGTGGGATAAACCACTTGCGAGACATGCATGGAGATACCATGCTGGTGACACCAAAACAACACATTTCTGCATGATTGAGACAATCAAGTGCTCTATTAGTGGTGGTGGTGTCTTTGGGGATGCACACAGCAGAGAGGAGGGTACAGATACAGAGGATGAGGAGGGTGCAGGAGCGGAAGGCTGAGTGAGCCGCTCAACCAACTCTGGTGCGTCCTTTGACATAATCGCACTTACCTTCTCCAACTTCAAACTTAGGCCCCGGCCTGGTGCACCTGCCCAACGCCTACCACCTTTGTGGAACAGCCTACCTCTTCCTCTGCCTGTCATTTTCAAAATGACCCTGTGCCAAAGTCCCTAGAGAAGAGCAGTATTTTTGGAAGCTGGTATATAGAACACCTGAATCAATATTTGGTCAAAGGAGGTTTATCACACCCCTCAAACAGTATTTTGTAAAAGCAGTATATCGCACCCCTCAATCTGTATTTTGTGGAAACAGGTATATCAAACCCCTTAATTAATATTTTGTGGAAGCAGGTATGTCACACCCCTTAATCAGTTTTTTGGGGGCAACAGGTATATCACAGCCGTTGCAAATAGTTATTCCAATAGCGTTTGTCCCTCTACATAGCTGTGGTATCTCAAGAGAACCGCACACAACTGCTGCACAATACAAATGTACTATAAAATACTTTCTATGTTAGAAAGTATGTTATAGGTATATCACACCCCTCAATCCGTTTTTTTGGGTGGCAACAGGTATATCCCATTAGTTGCAATTAGTTATTCCAATAGCGTTTGTCCCTCTATATAGCTGTGGTATCTCAGCAGAACCGCACACAACTGCTGCGCAATACAAATGCACTATAAAATACTTTCTATGTTAGAAAGTATATTATAAGTATATTACACCTAGGGACGACCGCCTTAAGAAGGCACCTGGCCTCCCATCACCGACCCCAGTGTGAGCAACGCCGTCAGAATCCACAAAGCCACACTCCCTGCACTCAACATCCTGCCTCTTCTCCTTTTCCTCTCTCCTCCCATTTGTCCTCCACTGCACCTTCCACTGTGCCGTTGTTGCGTTCATCTGGCAGAAGGCAGGCTTTTGTGGCCCAAATGTTCGAGTGTAAAATGTTGATGACACGGGATAACCCTCTTTCCCAACCGCTGACCGCTGGCTTGTCGGAACTTCTAGTCCGCCAACTACTGCCATATAAACTGGTGGACTCAGAGCCCTGTGTGTGGCCATTGGCACACCACAATGGAAGGTCCCCGGAAGGAAATATTTATCCCAGAAGGGCATCCCAAAGCTATATATGGCCACGTTCAGCAGCAATTGAATATATCTCTAGCACACAGTGTTGGTGCCAATATACATCTGACCACAGACACGTGGTCTAGCAAACAGGAGCAGGGAAGATACATAACTTTTACTGCCCACTGGGTGAACCTTCTGACGGCCGTCAAGCATGTAACCAGTGGCACCTGTGTGGATTTGATGTTACCACAACGGATTGCATGCAGGCCTGCCTCTTCTCCTCCTCCTACTCTATCCTCTGTCTCCTCCTCGTCTGACTCCTCCTTTTCTACTGCTACCGCCTCTTCCACTGCACCCCCCAAGCTACCCAGAACCCATTCGATGTGCTTGGTGAGAAGTTGCCATGCTGTGCTGTTGCTTTTGTGCCTGGAACCCAAGAGCCACACCGGTCCTGTACTGCTTTCAGTTCTGCCTTCACAGGCTGAACAGTGGCTAACCCAGCTCCATTTAACAGTTGGTAAAGTGGTGTGCGACAACGATGCCAATCTGCTGAGTGCGCTGAAATAGGGCAAAATGACAAACGTGCCATGCATGGCACATGTCCTGGAACTAGTTGTGCAGAATGTCTAGCGGCAGGCAAGGAAAGTTTCTGGCCATTTTAAAAGATGTTACACGGCCATGGCTCGCCTTGCTGACGTTCAGCAGTGACATTACCAGCCCGTCAGACGTCTGATTTGTGACAGCCCGACGTGCTGGAACTCTACCTTGTATATGCTTGATAGGCTGCTCCAGCAGCAACGTGCCATTAACCATGTGGGAGGTGAAAGAGACCGAGGATGTCATTCTCCTGGGCGATGAGCAGTAGCCAGGGCGCTCCACCACTTTCAATTTAGTGCAAATGGGGGCCTTCGTGCTCCAGTGTTTGAAGAGGAACCCCTGTATAAAAAACATAAAGGGCAAGGACGAGTACTGGGTGGAAACGTACTTAGACCCCCGGTACAAACACAAAATGGCGGACATGTTACCAGCATCACTGCGGGCTGTCAGAATGCAGCATTTCCAGGCCTTGCTGTGAGAGATGCTGCATTCTGGTGTTGCAGGCGCTGGCAGGGGAATTTCCACCCACAGCGAAACAGGTGTGGGTACCAATCCTATAGCGCCTGCAAGAAGAGGGCCGTTTGAAGATGTGTTGGTCACTTCAGATATGAGATCATTCTTGCAAGCAACCCATCGAGAGCTGCCCTCCGGTTCCAGCCTCAGGGAACATCTAGACCGAAAGGTGTCCAACTGCATCGGGTTAACGGCCGATGTGGACGCTCAGAGAAGCAAGGAACCCCTGGACTACTGGGTGTGCAGGCTTGACCTGTGGCCAAAGCTGGCACAATTTGCCATGGAACTCTTGGCTTGCCCCTCGTCCAGTGTCCTGTCCGAAAGGACGTTCAGCGCAGAAGGGGGGGGGTCGTGAACGATAAGCACACTCGCCTAGCTCATGACAGTGTGGACTACCTCACATTTCTAAAAATTAATGAGGCATGGATCTTGGAGGAATTCAATACCTGTGACAACCTCATGTAATTGAATTTCCTCATGTCAGCCTACACATATCCGCCACCACCAGTGGCGACTCTAGGAACAATATATGGGGGGGGCACATAAGATACCACAGTCAAAATGGGGGGGCACTAATTATTTTCACCACTTAATCATACTACTGAAAAAAAACTAAATAAGTATATATAAATCAGATTACAAAATACGACAATTGTTTTGGCAACCGATATATTGGTGCAGATTTAATTGCGGATGTGGTGCCCAAGCGGTTGCAATATGGCAGCCCACAATCCTAAACACTTCAACTGCCAGGTGCCGATGCCATCAGCTCTCGGCCCGGGGCAGGGGCTGACTGGCAACTTTTGGACCAGGGGGAAAGTACAACCAAGAGGTATATGGTGCAGCAACTTGGATCTCTTTCCACTTCCTCTGAATCCGCCCTGACCTCATCGGACACTTTTTCCATTCATGCAACTGTAGAGTGAATGGTTAGGTGATGTGAGGACCCACCAGGAAGTCCATAAAAGTGGTGGCTGTCCAGAAACACACAGGACACTTACCTAAAGAGCTATTTTTCACAGCGTATTTCACATTTCTGTGTCACAAGACCTATACCTCCCAGGAGCCCATACATTAGAGGCTTTTTCTAGTTGGAGGAGGCTAAAAGACCTTTCATGATGTCACGACCACGTGATCCTAAGTGGGAGAAGTCAGTTTCCAGGCCATTCAGCTGGAGGAGGCAAAGGACCTGTGATGACGTAAAGACCATGCGATCCTGTATGGGCGAGGTCAAGCGGATCACATGACCATGTGCTGCTATACTGGTTAAATAGTGATTAGAATAAAGTCGCTGTTGGTAAGTTTGATGTCACCCAAGGAGGTGGAAGACTGGTGGTCTAATGGGCGGGTCCTCTTTCTAACAACTCCAGTCTGCCTCCCCCATACATGCCGTGTATAGAAATGAAGGTGTAGGTATGTGTGTGTCCCACCTACTGTAGATCACCACTGGCTATCCAGACTTATGGGCTGCGGGAGGAGAATGGGAATAGCCGGACAGTGTCAAAGCAGTACTAGCGGCAGCGGCGGCCAGCGGAGGGGCACGCGGGGGGCAAGGAATAACCTAGGGGGGGGCAATTGCCCCCCCTTGCCCCCCTGTAGAGAAGGCTATAGTAACCACCCAGAACAAAGAATGGTCCTTGTCTTATGTATATACAGCTTCATAGAAGGTCTTTTCTGTCAGGTGAATGCCTAATTTTTGGGGCCTCTATTCCAGTGGCCTACAGTAACATTTCTATCCAGTGACCACCTAATGTACCTCCAGACACATAATCACTAGTTATTTACTGTCAGATGAATGCCTCATTTTGGGGGCCTATACTCCAGTGGCCTACAGTAAAATTGTTATCCACTGACCGTCTAATATACCTTCAGCCACATAATCCCTTGTTCTTTTCTGTCAAGTGAATGCGTAATTTTTGGGGCCTCTACTGGCCTACAGTAAAAATGTTATCCATTGACCGTCTAATATACTTCGAGCCACATAATCACTTGTTCTTTTCTTTCCGGTGAATGCCTAATGTTTGGGGCCTGTATTCCACTGCCTGCAGTAAAATTGCTATCCACTGACCTCCTAAAATACCTCCAGCCACATAATCACTAGTTATTTTCTGTCAGGTGAATGCCTAATTTTGGGGGCTTATACTCCAGTGGCCTACAGTAAAATTGTTATCCACTGACCGTCTAATATACCTTCAGCCACATTATCACTTGTTCTTTTCTGTCAGGTGAATGCGTAATTTTTGGGGCCTCTACTGGCCTACAGTAAAAATTTTATCCATTGACCGTCTAATATACTTCGAGCCACATAATCACTTGTTCTTTTCTGTCCGGTGAATGCATAATTTTTGGGGCCTGTACTCTACTGGCCTGCAGTAAAATTGTTATTCACTGCCCGCCGAATGTACCTTCAGCCACATAATTACTTGTTCTTTTCTGTCAGGTGAATGCCTAATGTTTGGGGCCTGTACTCCACTGGCCGGCAGTAAAATTGTTATCCACTGACCGCCTAATATACAGTACCTCCAGTCACATAATCACTTGTTCTTTTCTGTCCGCTGAATGCCTAATGTTTCGGGCCTGTACTCCACTGGCCTGCAGTAAAAAAAAATTCCACTTACTGCCTAATATACCTCCAGCCACATAGTCAATTGTTCTTTTCTGTCAGGTGAATGTCTAATTTTTTGGGCCTGCACTCCACTGGCCTACAGTAAAATTGTTATCCAGTAACCGTCTAATGTACCTCCAGCCACATAATCACTTGTTCTTTTCTGTCTGGTGAATGCCTAATGTTTGGGCCTGTACTCCACTAAGCCTATAGTAAAATTGTTTTCCACTGACTGCCTAATATACCTCTAGCCACATATTCACTGTCAGTATGGGATCTGCATCTCCACTGCAGGGTGGCAGATCGCTGTCTACACATTGCAGCACTATGGGTCCCAGTACTGGCTTACCTTGTAGGAGACGCAGGGGCCCGCCAGCATACCGTTGCATCCGTCCTCTTTGCCAGGTGTCATCTGATGAGCTATAGCACGCGCGCGCGCGCACCTCTCCCTTTCTTATAGGAGTAGGCAGCTGGTTCCTGATTACCATCCCCACCCGAAGGCGGGACTAGTTGTATTTAAGGCAGCTTCACTCATCATGAAGTGCCCAAGCGTGGTTGTTGTACCTCTGGACTCCCGCTGAAGCACTCCACTGTGTCTGTTTGTCGGATTTCCTGGATTCTGACCTCCGCTTCATTTGACTACGCATCTGCCTGCTGTCTGTTTATTGGACCTCCTAGATTATAGACCTCTGCACTGCCTGACAACGCATCAGTCCATCTCTTCCAGTAAGTCTGCCTGGATCCAGTCCCTGCGCTGCCTATGAGACCGCTTATATCTGCACTGCCTGATTATGCATCTGCCCATGTAAAGTCTGCCTGGATCCAGACCCTGCGCTGCCTCTGAGACTGCTTATATCTGCATGCTATATTGCTCTGAACTTTGTGTTGCCTGTATCTGTCAAGTGACTTTTTGAATACTGTCTGCCAGTAAAGACCATCTGTTACTTTATTCTGCCTTTGTTGGACTCTGTTCACACTACTGCAGGTAGCTGCATTCAAGGTAACCGGTGCAGACACCAGGGTCCTGTCTCTGAGAGTCAGCAGTCTGCGATATTGGACTAATTCCAGTCCTCTATCAGCTGACACAGAGGATCCACATCCTCTGGTCGTAACAGTACGCTTGGGCCATGGATCCCGCTGGCTCTAAACCAGGAATGTCTGAAGTACTACATGAACTTGAACAACAGCGTACCACCCAGAAACAGGTGATAAATTACTTGCAGCATGTAGCTGCTCGCCTGGACTCCCTTGCTACAGCACAGTCTGCACAGGCTCCTACTGCTCCTGCTGTCCCTGTTGCGGCTGCAGCACTGCCAAGCATTTCTGGACCACGTTTATCTGCTCCGCCCCGTTACAGCGGCAACCCGAAAGCCTGTCGTGGGTTTCTTAACCAGTGTACAATTCACTTTGAACTGCTTCCTCATCACTTTCAATCAGACCGCGCCAAAGTGGCGTTCATTATCTCTCATCTCGAGGGTGAGGCTCTGGCCTGGGCGAATCCAATATGGGAGAGATCTGGTCCTATCACCAATAATGTGGCACTATTCATGGGCTCTTTTAAGAAGGTGTTTGAGGAGCCAGGTCGAGCTTCTTCTGCGGCTTCCTCTCTGCTGCACGTCCGTCAAGGAAGCTGGTCGGTGGGCCAATACGCCATTCAGTTCCGCACCTTAGCGTCTGAAGTTTTGTGGAATGAGGAGGCTTTGGTGGCGGCCTTTTGGGAAGGGTTGTCTGGACGTATTAAGGATGAACTTGCAGGTCGTGATGTGCCTACCTCCCTTGAGGCTCTGATCTCTCTGGCTATTAAAATCGACATACGGTTTTCGGAGCGAGCTCGGGAGGCCTGTCAAGAGAAAAGACTTCCACAACAACTGTTTAAGTCTAATATGTCTCAACCTCCATTACGCACCTCCTTTTCGGATCCTGAACCCATGCAGGTGAATTCCACTCGGCTCTCGGATGAGGAACGTCGTCTTCGCATGTCTTCTGGACTCTGCCTCTACTGTGGTGGTTCGGGTCACCGTGTCCGCAACTGTCCCCAGAAGTCGGGAAACTCCAATGCTTAGGGTCTTTGGGAGAGGCGGCTCTAGGCGAAAACTGCTCCACTCTCCAAATTCCTGTGACTCTGGTTCTTGGGGGCATCAAGGTCTCCATATCTGCTTCCTTGGATTCCGGGTCTGCGGGGAACTTCATACACCAAGCTATGGTGAGTCAATACCACATTCCTGTACGCCTGCTTCAAAATCCCCTGCTGGTGACTGCCGTCAGTGGACAAGTACTGACGGATCCAGTCCGGTTCATCACTGAGCCGTTGGAACTGCAGGTAGGGTGGTTACACGTTGAAAAGATTTCTCTATATGTGCTCCCTGAACTGTCCCATTCTCTTTTGCTGGGGTTGCCCTGGCTTAGGATGCACAATCCAGTAATCGAGTGGAGCTCTGGAGAGGTTCTTCAATGGGGACAGCTGTGCCAAGGCAAGTGCTTATGTTCCATTCAACGAAGGGTCTCTATATCCCCCCCTAAAAACCTGCAGGCCTTGCCAGTGGTCTACCATTCCTTTGCGGATGTGTTCGATAAAAAAGAGGCTGAGACACTACCTCCCCATCGCCCCTATGACTGCCCAATTGATTTACTATCTGGGACTTCTCCTCCTCGGGGTCGTGTTTATCCTCTGTCCCCTGCCGAATCGCAGGCAACAGCAGATTACATTAAGGAGAACCTTGAGAGGGGTTTCATCAGGAAGTCTTCCTCACCTGCAGGGGCAGGATTCTTTTTTGTGAAAAAGAAAGATGGGTCTCTTCGCCCCTGTATAGACTACCGTGGTCTGAATAAGATCACCATCAAGAATAAATACCCTTTACCGTTAATTTCTGAATTATTTGATAGACTCCGTGGGGCTCGGATCTTCTCTAAGTTGGACTTGCGGGGGGCATATAATTTAATACGGATTCGTGAGGGTGACGAATGGAAGACCGCTTTTAATACCAGTGATGGCCACTATGAATACCTCGTGATGCCCTTCGGGCTCAGTAATGCCCCTGCTGTCTTCCAGGAGTTTGTCAATGAAATTTTTCGAGATCTGCTCTATTCTTGTGTTGTTGTCTATTTGGATGATATTCTTATTTTTTCCAGAGACATCAGAACTCATCGCAGGCATGTGCAGATGGTCTTACAACGCTTACGAGAGAATCGTCTGTACGCTAAATTGGAAAAGTGTGTCTTTGAAAAGTCGTCCCTGCCCTTCCTGGGGTACATCATCTCGGATCATGGTCTCAAAATGGATCCTGGAAAGGTGGCAGCAGTGCTCGACTGGCCCCGTCCCTCCGGCCTGAAGGCAATACAAAGGTTCCTGGGCTTTGCCAATTATTCTCGTCAATTCATCCGTAATTTTTCTACCCTAACAGCTCCTATTTCTGGCCTGACCAAGAAGGGTGCCAATCCCAAACTATGGTCCCCTGAAGCAGAGACAGCATTTTCCTCCCTCAAGCAAGCCTTTTCTTCAGCTCCAGTCCTTAGACGCCCAGAACCCAACAAACAGTTCTTCTTGGAGGTGGACGCATCCTCTGTGGGAGCCGGGGCCGTCCTGTCACAGAAGAATGCCTCAGGTCGTATGTCTCCTTGTGGGTTTTTTTCTAAGTTATTTTCCGCTGCCGAAAAAAACTATTCTATTGGGGACAGGGAACTCCTAGCAATTAAGTTGGCTCTAGAGGAATGGAGATATCTTCTGGAGGGTTCTAGCCTACCAGTCATAATTTACACCGATCATAAGAACCTCACCTATTTGCAGACAGCTCAACGACTTAATCCTCGTCAGGCCCGTTGGTCTCTCTTCTTTGCCCGATTTAATTTTCAAAGCGGACGCTCTCTCCAGGTCCTTTGAAACCACAGATTCAGAAGACGAACCCCAGTTTATCATTGAACCAAATAAAGTAGTCCCAGTGGCTCCAGTTAACCTGTCCAAGGTTCCCCCAGGTAAGATCTTTGTTCCGGAATCTAAACGAAGGAAGGTTTTACAGTGGGGGCATGCATCCAAGATTGCCGGCCATCCAGGTCAACGGGGGACCTTGAATCTCATCTCCAGACATTACTGGTGGCCATCCATAACAGCGGATATTGTAGACTTTGTGGCTTCCTGTACCTTGTGTGCCCAGAATAAGTCTCCCAGACTGAAACCTGCAGGTTTATTATTGCCTCTTCCGGTGCCTGAGGTCCCCTGGCAGCATATTGGTATGGACTTCATAACCGATTTACCTGTCTCTGAGGGCTGTACAGTCATTTGGGTTGTCGTTGACCGTTTTTCTAAGATGTCGCACTTTATTCCGCTTCCAGGTCTGCCATCTGCTCCTCGTCTTTCTGAGCTATTTATTTTACATATCTTCCGCCTTCATGGATTTCCCCTCCATATCGTCTCGGATAGAGGAGTACAATTCACCTCCCGGTTCTGGAGATCTTTATGTAAGTCTCTGAATGTCTCTTTGGACTTCTCTTCTGCCTATCATCCACAGACTAACGGCCAGGTGGAACGCATGAACCAAATATTGGTCAGCTTCCTGCGACATTTCACCAATGCCCATCAGGATGACTGGGTGAAGCATCTTCCCTGGGCAGAATTTGCTCATAACAATAGAGTCAACCAAGCCACAGGTAAATCTCCATTTTTTGTGGTCTATGGACGACATCCAAGTGTTCCTCTTCCTGTGCGGCCTTCTTCTGGAGTTCCTGCGGCAGATTCCTGTGTGGAGCAGCTATCTCGGGTCTGGTCTGACACTAAAGTATCGCTTCGGAGAACAGCGGACCAGATGAAAAGGTCTGCGGATAAGAGGCGCAGACCTCCTCCGCAGTTTGCCATTGGAGACAAGGTATGGCTTTCTTCTAAGAATATCCGTCTCAGACTTCCCTCTTACAAACTGGCTCCGCGATTCTTGGGACCTTTTTCTGTGATCAAGAAAATTAATCCTGTTGCCTACAAGCTCAAACTACCTGCTACCTTGCGGATTCCCAACTCATTTCATGTTTCATTACTTAAGCCAGCTGTCTTTAACAGGTTTTGCAAAGGCACTTCACAGAACCCTCCTCCTGTCACTATGGATGATGAGTTTGAAGTTAAGGACATTCTAGACAGGAGGATTATCAGAGGTAAGACCTTCTATTTGGTGGACTGGAAGGGCTACGGGCCTGAAGAAAGGTCATGGGAATCTGCAGAGAATATTCATGCCCCTCTGTTGCTGAAAAAATTTCTCTCCAGGTCAGCCGTGTGGAGGAGGGGGCGTAAGAGGGGGGGTACTGTCAGTATGGGATCTGCATCTCCACTGCAGGGTGGCAGATCGCTGTCTACACATTGCAGCACTATGGGTCCCAGTACTGGCTTACCTTGTAGGAGACGCAGGTGCCCGCCAGCATACCGTCGCATCCGTCCTCTTTGCCAGGTGTCATCTGATGAGCTATAGCACGCGCGCGCGCACCTCTCCCTTTCTTATAGGAGTAGGCAGCTGGTTCCTGATTACCATCCCCACCCGAAGGCGGGACTAGTTGTATTTAAGGCAGCTTCACTCATCATGAAGTGCCCAAGCGTTGTTGTTGTACCTCTGGACTCCCGCTGAAGCACTCCACTGTGTCTGTTTGTCGGATTTCCTGGATTCTGACCTCCGCTTCATTTGACTACGCATCTGCCTGCTGTCTGTTTATTGGACCTCCTGGATTATAGACCTCTGCACTGCCTGACAACGCATCAGTCCATCTCTTCCAGTAAGTCTGCCTGGATCCAGTCCCTGCGCTGCCTATGAGACCGCTTATATCTGCACTGCCTGATTATGCATCTGCCCATGTAAAGTCTGCCTGGATCCAGACCCTGCGCTGCCTCTGAGACTGCTTATATCTGCATGCTATATTGCTCTGAACTTTGTGTTGCCTGTATCTGTCAAGTGACTTTTTGAATACTGTCTGCCAGTAAAGACCATCTGTTACTTTATTCTGCCTTTGTTGGACTCTGTTCACACTACTGCAGGTAGCTGCATTCAAGGTAACCGGTGCAGACACCAGGGTCCTGTCTCTGAGAGTCAGCAGTCTGCGATATTGGACTAATTCCAGTCCTCTATCAGCTGACACAGAGGATCCACATCCTCTGGTCGTAACATTCACTTGTTCTTTTCTGTCAGGTGATTGCCTCATTTTTGTGACCCGTACTCCCGTGGCCTAAAATAAAAATTTTCTAGGCTCCAGCAGGGCACCTTTTTGAGAGTTTCCCTTTAAGAAGCATTAAAATGGCCCCTGATTAAAATACATATTTTTGTGGGACTTTTTGCACTTTATCCCCCTCTGGTATGTCACTGTCCATGTTGTGGGACAATTTGTGCACTTCTAATAAGTATTTGGTGGCTGCTAAAATGACCTGAAGGTTTTTCAGGTTTGCCTGCCATTAAAGTGAATGTAGCCTGCTGCGAACGTGCGATTCGCAAACATTTGATCGCGTTCGCGAAACGTCCCGGCTGATGTTCGTCCATCACTAGTGGTGACTTGGATAAAATTCTAAAACAGAAAGAATCCAGAAGGATCTATATTCTGAATACTGTAACAACTTTGAGAATGAACAAACATAATAATTTTGCATGTTTTATTTATAATGTACCAGTTATCCTTTTATCTAACTGAGGGCCTTAAAGTAATCTCTTTCTCTATATATCTCGACATACCCTTTTATTAATATCACTCTCTAGTCTACAACAGGGAATCTATAGCCATTCCTTAAAACTGAAAGAGATGGTCATTTTGGCCCTTAGAACTTTTTGAAATAATCCTAGGATTTTGCTTTATTTAATTAGTCTTGTCATAAGACTATGAAACCAATAGATGGTGCTGTTCATCTTGTTGGGACGCTAGTAAGTGAGGCACCCTGCTCAACAGAACAGCGCCATCTATTGGTTTCATAGTCTTATGACAAGCCTAATAGTCTTGTCATAAGAATCATTGTCTAATAGTCTTGTCATAAGACTATGAATCCAATAGATGGTGCTGTTCATGAGTAGTGTAGATCACGAATGTCTCATATTGCGTAAGGCTACCATTGTAGGATATGCAGACTGTTTTCTGTCTCATGAATAGATTGTTGGATTCCACAAACCTGGCTGTTGGCATATCGCCTTTGCATGGTTGTCTATTGTATGTCATAGATAATAGGAGTCCAAGATGCATCCAGCCATTCTCTTAATGCTGTTTTCAAACCATTTTGATGGGGTTTCTATCAATTTCTAACCTTTTTTTGTGAACCAGGCACTCTCTCTTCTTCAGAGCAGGGGGTGCTTGGTTTGATGCTCTGGTCTCCCATTGACTTTCATTGTATTAAATTATACTCAACCACCCACAGTATTTGGCCGAGCAATGCAATGTGCTGAGCATAGCGATGCTCGAGCCGAACAGCAGTTCGGCCGAGCATGCTCGCTCAACACTAGTTACTGTGTAATTATTTTTAGTTTTTTAATACGGATGGCTTTATTACTATGGAGGGGGCACAGAGAGAATTACTACTATGGAAGGGGCACAGAGGGCATTACTAATGTTAAGGGGGCACAATGGGCATTTTACTATGGAGGGGGCACAGAGCCAGAGGGCATTATTACAATAAAGGGGGCACAGAGGGCATTATTACTGTAAAGGGGGCACAGTGGGCATTATTACTGTGAAGGGGCACAGAGGGCATTATTACTATAAAGGGGGCACAATGGGGATTATTACTATGAAGGGCACACAATGTGGATTATTACTATGAAGGGAACACAATAGGGGTTATTACTGTGAAGGGGGCACAATGGGATTATTACTGTGAAAGGGGCACAAAAAAAGGCATTATAACTCTGAAAAGGGCACATAGAGGTTATAACTAATGTGAGGGGGGCACAATGTGGGCATAACTACTGTGAGAGGGCACAAGGTGGGCATAAATACTGTGAGAGGGCACAAGGTGGGCATAAATACTGTGATGGGGCACACAAAACTGTACTGTACAAAACTACTGTGAAGGTTGTATAATCAGGGCAATACTACTGTGAGGGGGTGCAATTTTTTTAAAGTATTGGAGGGGTGCCAGAGAAAGGACCCGCATCGGGTGCCACACACCCTAGGCACACCACTGCCTACTGCAAATGCATAGTGTATTGAACATGTGTTAGAGCAACATGGCGCTCCCCTGCTGTATCTCAGGGTAGCGCTCCAGCACTGGTGCGGCAGTGTAGCAGCCGCCGAGATCGAGGTCTTTTAAAGCTTGAGGATCCTCCCATCATTGGCGCTAATCCCCGCCCACTCAGCAGCACTCATCACTAATCGCTCCTAGATACCAATGTTGACATTCTAGTGGGGGACCAACACGAGGGGACAATTTTAGGGATCAAAAGGTTGATATTAAATAAAGTTTTAACACACATTAGTGGGACATATAAAGTTGTGTTCAAAATAGTAGCAGTGTGTTTAAAAAAGTGAATAAAGCTCAAAATCCTTCTAATAGCTTTTATTTCCATACACACAAATGCATTGGGAACACTACATATTCTATTCCAAATCAAAGCATGAAGAAAAATATATCAAATTTGTGTTGTCCTGTAAATAAATTGAAGAAAAGTGAATATTAGACTGTTCAAAAAAATAGCAGTGTTTATCTTCTTCTTTACAAACTCACGCATTCACTATATAAACTGAAAAATGTTTGAAAATGTTGCTTTCCTTTGAATCACTTCACTAATATTTAGTTGTATAACCACTGTTTCTGAGAACTGCTGTACATCTGTGTTGCTCGGAGTCACCACCTTCTGGCCCCTGTGGACAGTTAATCCAGCCCACGATGATTGGACTACATTCCACAGTTCTTCTCTATTTCTTAGTTTTGCCTCAGAAACTGCATTTTTGATGTCACCCCACAAGTTTTCTATTAGATTAGAATCCAGGGATTGGGCCGGCCGCTCCATAACGTCAATCTTGTTGGTCTGGAACCAAGATGTTGCACGTTTACTGGTGTGTTTGGGGTCAATGTCTTGTTGGAACAACCATTTCAAGGGCATTTCCTCTTTAGCATGAGGCAGCATGACCTCTTCAAGTATTCTGATGTATTCACACTGATCCATGATCCCTGGTATGCGATAAATAGGCCCAACACCGTAGTATGAGAAACATCCCCATATCATGATGCTGGCGCCACCATGGTTCACTGTCTTCACAGTGTACTGTGGCTGAATTCAGTGTTTGGGGGTCGTCTGACAAACTGTCTCCGACCACTAGACCCAAAAAGAACAATCTTACTTCCATCAGTCCACAGAATGTCTCTTCAGGCCGTCAATGTGCTCTTTGGCAAATTGTAACCTCTTCAGCACATGTCTTTTTTCAGCAGTGGGACTTTGCGGGGGCTTCTTGCAGATAGCTCGGCTTCACATAGGCGTCTTCTAATTGTTACAGTACTCACAGGGAACTTTAGACCTTCTTTGATCTTCCTGGAGCTGATTGTTGGCTGAGTCCTTGCCATTTTGGCTATTCTTCTTCCGATTCTAATGGTAATTTTTCGCTTTCTTCCACGTCTTTCAGGTTTTGGTTGCTATTTTAAAGCATTTGCAATCATTTTAGCTGAGCAGCCTATCATTTTCTGCACTTCTTTATATTTTTTCCCCTCTCCAATCAACTTTTTAATCAAGATACGCTGTTCTTCTGAACAATGTCTGGAACGACCAATTTTCCTCAGAATTTTTTAGAGAAATGCACTGTAACCAGCATGTACAACATTTGCTGCCTTTCATCCTTAAATAAGGGCAATAATTTCCATCTGTTTTTCAAAGAATGAATGACCTCACTCATTGAACTCTACACTGCTATTATTTTGAACATGCCCCTTTCAATTAGTGATTCAATCACACAGAATCAGCAGCATGCACGTCATGTCTGTTGGGCATGTTGGATTTCTATTACTCTATTACACCTGCTAGTAAATTATTTGGCATGTAGAAATATCATTTCTACCAAAAACAGTGATTGATCAGGTTAGTGATGTCTGACTGCTATTATTTTGAACACAACTGTATATGAGAGACCAGTGGGACATAGATGAACCCATAAGACACATGATGTAAACCTGACACACAGTATTAACCCCACCATTTTCCCTGCCAAATTACTATGCAGAACAATGCGACAATTGTTAATTGTGTAGGTGTCACGCATTGCCAATATGTGATGGAAATATCTGATTTGAAAGGTGTAGCAGAACACTACACACACTGTTTATGTTATAGGGCTCCATCAAGCAATACAAAATTACATCATGCTTGGTGGTATTTAACCCCTGTATCAGGTAAGAAACAAAGATAAATTGCGTATAAGCGCAGCATCTACATTTAAAAATTGAAATTATGAATTCTGCAAAATTACAAGGCACAAGCATTGCTATTTGTAGGCATGGGGGGTAAAATGTATATTAATCATCTTATAATAAAAGCAAAAATTTAAAGATTACTTCATAATTCGATGGTTGACCATTTATATGACCTAACAAACGCATAATGGACCCAGGTCATACTGATGGATGAGATCTATCTACCCTATTCACAAGAAACACGCAAAGGAGATATGTTCATTAAATCCATTAGGACTAGAGATGAGCGAGTCAAAGCTGACAAAGTCAAATTCGTTCTGAATTTCAGGAAAAATTTGATTCTGAACGAATGCAAATTTCCTCTCCCTCTCCAATCAGAATTTTCCAAACATGGCGGCTACAATGGCGTCTACACGTGTGAGGACATGGAACTCTGGGAAGGCGGGATGACCCATAATGCCATGCATGCAGCCAATCAGCAGCCAGCCAGCCCGGTGATGTCACAGCCCCATAGATACGGCGGCCATCTTCGATTCTGCCATTCACCATCGTACTTTGTTCAGGGACAGATGTTTATGCAGGCGCTAAGGAGAGTAAAAGAAAAACTAATTGTTAAAAAAATAAAAAGCGCTTTAAAGTGCACAATAAGGATAGGGAGGAATCATTTCACATCATCTAAGTGCAAGGACAGACGTTGCAGGGTCTAGGGAGAGTGATAAGGAAAACATCATTGGGAAAAAAATATGATTTACAAGAGCAGGGAACAATTATTTAGGGATCCAAATAGCCATTAGACAGCTCTGTCATTCCCGCTATTCAAATGCTATGTTGAAAAGGCTTTAGTGGCTTATATCTGTAGAAAAAGAGAAATATATACTCTGTTCACTTCTGCAGCTATATATGGTGAAAGCGCTTGGTGCCCTATTATAGTACAGTACGAGAAAAATAGACGCTGTTCGCATTTGGTGTTATTTGCTCTAAAAACATCTATTGTCAGTTCAGTACAACACAAGAAAAATAGACGCCATTCAAATTTGCTGTTGTTTGCGCTAAAAGCGTTTCTTGTCATACTACTAAAGAAAAATAGAAAAATACACACCATTCACACTTGGTGTTATTTGCGGTAAAACCATTTATTGTCAGTTCAGCACAATACGAGAAAAATAGACGTTCACACTTGGTGTTATTTGCGTTAAAAACATTTATTGTCAGTTCAGTATAATACAAGAAAAATAGACGCTGTTCACATTTGGTGTTATTTGCGCAGAAATCATTTCAGTACAAAAAGGTCTATTAATTTCCGTTTCATTGGTTTAGTTCAAGTTTGTCAGGCAGAGAAGTGCCAGGCCCTGCACAGACGAGGGGCATAGGCCTGAATGTTTCTAGGGCAAGCAGAGGTCGCATCAGAGTAAGGGGTCGTGGCAGCAGAAGTCACAGCGAGAGGCCTGAGCTCCCGGTGTCATCTAGCGGTCGTGTCTTGACCAGCAACCCAGCGGTTCTTGATTGGTTAACTCGGTCATCCACGTCATCCCAAGTGACATCAGACACCCCCCAGCCAACAGTCGGTGGGTTCATCAGACATAACCCTTAGTTGGCATGGCCCAGGAGCAAGCCCTGTGCCCTCACCTGTCCTCAACCTGACTCTTTCCTTTTCTGTTCCCTCACCTTTAGAAGTATTGTATCCTGTGGGCTCAGACCCACTTTTTAGAGAGGTACAGCTACTAGAGGACAGTCAGCAGCTACTGCCCAGACAAGATCTGGGGGAGACATCCTTGCTAGGCGGGCAAGTAGTGATGAGGAGAGTGGCACAGGAGCTTGTGCTGAGAGTGGTCAGGCTCCTGACCCAGAGGCTGTTAAGGAGGACATAAGTGATGTGCAAACACTAATCGATGATGATGAAGTCGATCGCACTTGGGAGCCGGGTGAAGAAGGGGCTTTGTCATCATCAGGAGAAGAGGGTGGCAGCTTGCTCGTCAGGCAGTGGCTGAGCCAGCAAAGTGGTAGCATCGCTGGGAGTCAGCAGGGTGGCAGCAGTGGGAGTTCGGGAGCCAAACGTGCCCAGGGTAGACCACCTGCTTTACAGCAGCCTACCTGCCTGGGAAGTAGTGGTGCAGGGGTTCACGGAGGCGGTAGCAATCAGTCAATGCGGACTGTTGGGGGGGAAATCACCTATTAGGAGTTGTGGCAGTTTTTTTTCAAAGCACCAGAGGAGGTGAACGTGGCCATATGTCACATCTGTGGGCAGAAGGTGAAGCGTGGCCAGGGTGCCAATGATCTGATGGATCAGAGGAAGTGCAAAATAATCAGTGATGTGAACACAAACTTACTGCTGACACCCTCTCCACTCTGTCAGGGGGCTCTACTTGTATAAGAGTTTAATAGAACAGGTTCTGTAGACATCTATGTGGAATCAGCTGACGGTGTAAAAGGAAAGCGCTTCTTCTTGATGCTAACATCGACCTGTAGGGCTGAGTTAATACTTGAGTTATTTGGTCAATTTTGGCCCGTGACTGCCCAAATAAGTGAAGTGTGCAGGGATTCTAAGAGCGACGCCTGTCATCTGCATGTCATACGGACTCACAGTATTATTTTACTACCACAGCAGACTCCCTATGCGTGTTACTGCAAGGCACAGTGTTCTACACCACTATAAAGGATCTCTGCAGCAAGGAAATAGACATTTTTTATCACGATTCATCGCAAATATATTCGGATCGAAGCAAATTTTTCAGGAAAATTTGGTGAACGAGCCAAATCTAATTAGGACGTATGATTTTCAAACAAAATGTCCATTGTGCTTCTTTCTGGAGGAGAATGTGATCGAAGTTGACGCCTCTGGGGAAGGCCTCACAGCCTCGATGCCCTGGATTTTAATGACACCTGGGTCCCCTTCGTGGCAGTCTACTACATGACGGACCACAGATGTATCTGCTTTATTCCGGACATCATTGAGGTGCTCACCAATTCTTCTCCTAAATTCCCTCCGGGTCTTCCCAACATACTGGACACCACATTTACAGGTAATCAGATATACCTGTCCGATGGTTCTACAACTGATAAATGTCCTAATTTTATAGGTGATTCCAGTACATGTGCAGTGAAAAGTGCTGCCTTTCTTTATGGTACTACATGCAACACAACCACTGCACAGATAGGTACCTCGAAGCGAACCCGATAGCAAATTGGGGGTACAAGGAAGTGGTTCATAGAAGCTGCAGACTAATTGATCTTTGATATTTCTACCTCTATGGTAGGTAATGGACGGGGTGTCCCCCCACCAGATGCCCTATGTCCAGGTCAGATTGCAGAATACCCCAGTAGCAGGATAAAATCTCTCTCACTTGCTTGTGGGCCTCATCGAATTCCCCAAAAATCAGAATCTGCTACGATGCCGGTAGTTTATCATGAGGGGTCAAGAGGGTTTCCCTATCTGAAGACAGGGCATATTGGTATGCCTGGCTCACTACCAATGATGGATAGCCCAGGTGTAAAAAACGCTGTCTGAGGTCTCTAGCTGCTACATGGAAATCCTGCATACTGGTGCAATTCCGGCGGAGACGTAGATATTGCCCCTTTGGAATGCCACATTTTAAAGGCAATGGGTGAAAGCTTTGACATTCAAGCAGGCTGTTGGTGGCAGTCTTCTTGCGAAAGAGCCAGGTGCCAATGCAACCATACTGTTCCTTAAAGAGGACCTATCATTAGTCCAAACATTGTAAGATAATTATCAGGCTGTGTAGAGCGGCGCCCCGGGATATCCGTTCTCCCGCTATGTTCCCCGGTATTTTCACTGAATTGGTTATACTAGGCGGAGTCTGTCCTGTTTCTCCCTGGGCGTTCCTTCTCCCAGGCTGTAGTGCTGTCCAATCACAGCACAGAGCTCACAGCCAGGGAGGTCCAGGGAGAAACAGGGCAGACTCCGCCTAGTATAACCAGTTCAGTTAAAATACCGGGGGACATAGAGGGAGAATGAATCGGCTCCCCGGAATAATAGTAAGTGCAGTGAGATCCCGGGGCGCCGCTCTACACAGCCTGATAATTATCAGACAATGTTTGAACCGATGAAAGGTCCTCTTTAAAGATGGAAAGTCTAGGAAAGTGATGTAAAAAAGAGACCCCAGTCATTGGTGTTCCATAGAATTTGTACATCATCAATGTACCTTACCCATAGAACAATTGATGATGCAAATTCACTCATCTCCGACCCAAGCACCACATCACGTTCCCAGCCTCCCACATACAGGTTTGCGTACGCGGGGGCGCAAGGGCTCCCCATTGCCACGCCCTTCATTTGATGGTAGATTGTCTTGTTGAACACAAAATTGTGATGCAAAATGAAATCCACCATAGTATGAATTAATTGTGAGGCCATAAGTATGACCCCCATTGATGTAAAAATTAGGCCACCATTGCACATCCCAGGCTTGCTAACCTGAAGACCATCTACCCTTTTAATGACTTCTATAGAATCACGGACATACGATGGGATTGAGGTGACAAAATGCTGCAAAATTTGGTCCAAATAAGTACTTATCGAGTGCGTCAGACTGTCAGTACCCGAGACTATCGGTCTCCCTTTTAATGGCTCTAGGCCTTTATGGATCTTTGACAGACCATAAAAGCATGCCATTTTAGGGAATGATTGTATCATGAATTCCATCTCAGTTTAACTCTGGATTTGAGGGCGTTTACGAGTATTTCCTTCAGCCCCTTGCGGTCAGCAGTAGCAGGGTTGATGGACAAAACACTGTGCAGTACGCAGCCCTGCAGGGTGAGTGAATGTGAGGTCACAGGGCTAGTTACTAACCGAGGGTGTTTTTGGTACTCACAGTTTTTTTATATACCCTGGGCAGGTGTACAGCAGTGATGGAGAGGCTGGCACATGGATCCTCTGGGGCACTCTCTGTATATAGGGAGTCAGGGACCAGGCTGGGTGGTAGGTGAGGTGCCCTGGGTGTTGCAGGGTTAGTGTGCCGTATGGCAAGATCCCTTAAAGTTTGTGACGCCAGTGTCGGTAACGGTGGCACACCGATTTGTTGTAGGAATAATTGAGGAACACAAGTTGCTGTGAAGCAGAACTTCCTTTTACTGAACAGTTCAACTATTTACAGTCTTTAGTTAGTTCCACATGTAAAAGGTTGTAACAGGCAGGCTTTATATAAACAGCAGGCAAAGTCCTTGCAAGATACTCAGAGGGAATAACACTTACAGATCAGGCTGTATTTTACTCAGTTCCTGTCTGGCTTTCTCCAAGGCCCATATGCCCTATTGCTGGCTTTATCCTTGGGTAGGGAAACCTTCCTCTGGTATATGTCTCCTTGCTGTAGAACAAGCATGTCAAACTCAAAGGCTAACATGGGCCAAAAAAACAAAATTTAAGTTTATGTGGGCCGCATAAAAAAAAAACGCCTGGCCGTGCGGAGGCGTCCAGACTTACAATGGAAGTCAATGGGGACGGATCCGTTTGAAGATGACACAATATGGCTCAATCTTCAAACGGATCCGTCCCCCATTGACTTTCAATGTAAAAGTCTGGACGGATCCGTTCAGGCTACTTTCACAGTTAGAATTTTTTTTACAATATAATGCAGACGGATCCGTTCTGAACGGATCCACCGTCTGCATTATATGAGCGGATCCGTCTCAGACGGATCCGCTCTGAACGCAAGTGTGAAAGTAGCCTTAGGGGCGAGAACCTGGGATCTTTCATCCCTTGTCCTATTCAGCTCTATCAGGGTGAATAGGACTTCACACTGTCCCTACTGCTCTGTGCCTTGTGCACACAGCATCAGGGATGTTACCATGGCAACCAGGGCTTCTGTAGCGTCCTGGCTGCCATGGTAACTGATCGGAGCCCCAGGCTTACACAGCTGGGGCTCCGATCAGAAGCTGCCACTGCACCACCAATGAGGGGAGGGGAGAGGTCCCTGTGGCCACTGCCACCAATGATTTCAATACTGGGGGGGTTGAGAGGGGCCGGCGCACTGTGCCACCAATGATTTTAATGGGATGGGGGGGTTGAGGGGCACACTGAACCACCAATGATAAATTACCCCTTTATACAGGAGGCGGGTACTGGCAGATCAGCAGTTAACCCCTCAGGTGCGGCACCTAAGGGGTTAACTGCCTCTGATCGCAGCTCCCTGTCAGGGGCAGGGTGCCGGCAATGCGATTCTGCTGCCGGCACCCGCCTCCTGTATTGTGTTAAACTTCTTTCACTATCAGGTCACACAGAGCGGCGCCCAGCGATGTCTCAGCACTCACCATTAGTCCTGGGCGCCGCTCGATCGACTGCAGTGCTCCATTACTGTCTCCTGCTCCACATGCTGCTGATTACTATCGGAGCGATGGGAGGAGACATCAGCTTCACTAGTGGGCGTTCCTTCTTCCTGGCTGTAGCGCTGTCCAATCGCAGACAGGAAGAAGGAACGCCCACTAGTGAAGCTGATGTCTCCTCCCATCGCTCCGATAGTAATCAGCAGCATGTGGAGCAGGAGAGGAGACAGTAATGGGGCACTGCGGGCGAACGGAGCGGCGCCCAGGACTAATGGTGAGTGCTGGGCGCCGCTCTGTGTGGAAATAGTCCAATCATTGGTGGCGCAGTGCCCCCCCCCCTCCTCCCCCCCCCCTCTATTCTCAAAGGTGGCGCAGTGCGCCCGCCCCTCCTCCCCCCCTCTATTCTCATTGGTGGCGCAGTGCGCCCGCCCCTCCTCCCCCCCTCTCTTCTCATTGGTGGCAGCAGCACAGGGGGAGGGAGGACAGCTTCCTTCTCCCCGTGCTGCTGAGAGAACATGAGCGCGCCGATAGCAGCGCGCTCATGTTCAGAAATACTTGCCGGGCCGCAAAGATATTCATTGCGGGCCGCATGCGGCCCGCGGGCCACATGTTTGACACCCATGCTGTAGAATATCCTTCTGCCCTTCAGCTCTCTGTTTGGCTCGAATAAACTTGGCTCTGCACTGTACTTTTGAAGGAACTTCAGGAGGCAAACTCTTCCCCTGGATGCAACTTCTGAGCTTCTTTTGCTCAGGAAACTCAGGCAGGCTAGACTGCACTAACTAGCCTCCTGGACTATACTGCACTGACTCTTTCCTGTCTGGGCCTAACTATATATACTAGGGGGTTCCCTAGCTCCCTCTACTGCCTAGGAGGAGGAACTACCCCTAGCAGGCCTGTTACAGGAGACAACAGGAAAATACACACTATAATGCAATACAAAATACTGTATAAAATGCAATGACCATATACCACAGGAGGTGGAGAATAACGTGTCCATAATGACCCTTGTGTAGCGCCCACATTTACCTAGTGGAACACTACAACTGTAACCAGGGGCGTTGCTAGGGTCTGGAGACATCCGGGGCACGAGCCCACATGAAGCCACACCCCCATCCAATGAAGCCATGCCCTCATGGGGGGCCTTCACAGTAGTTATTAACCCCTTTCAGCAGTCCCCCCCTTAAGTGAATGGGGGACTGCTGAATGTGGTTAATAACTACAGTGAAAGGCCTAGCCATCTGGGCAACCCCATAGATCATCCATAACAGTGCCATCCACAGATCTCCCTCCCCATAACAGTGCCATTTACAGATCTCCCCTCCCCATAACAGTGCCATCCACAGATCCCCCCTCCCCATAACAGTGCCATCCACAGATCTCCCTCCCCATAACAGTGCCATCCACAGATCCCCCCTCCCCATAACAGTGCCATCCACAGATCTCCCTCCCCATAACAGTGCCATTCACAGACCCCCCTCCCCATAACAGTGCCATCCACAGATCCCCCTCCCAATAACTGTGCCATCCACAGACCCCCCTCCCCATAACTGTGCCATCCACAGATCCCCCTCCCCATAACTGTGCCATCCAAAGATCCCCCTCCCCATAACTGTGCCATCCAAAGATCCCCCTCCCCATAACTGTGCCATCCAAAGATCCCCCTCCCCATAACTGTGCCATCCACAGATCCCCCTCCCCATAACAGTGCCATCCACAGATCCCCCTCCCCATAACAATGCCATCCACAGATCCCCCTTCCCATAACAGTGCCATCCACAGATCCCCCTCCCCATAACTGTGCCATCCACAGATCCCACTCCCCATAACTGTGCTATCCACAGATCCCCCTCCCCATAACTGTGCCATCCACGGATCCCCCTCCCCATAACATTGCCATCCACGGATTCCCCTCCCCATAACTGTGCCATCCACAGATCCCCCTCCCCATAACAGTGCCATCCACAGATCCCCCTCCCCATAACAGTGCCATCCACAGATCCCCCTCCCCATAACAGTGCCATCCACAGATCCCCCTCCCCATAACTGTGCCATCCACAGATCCCACTCCCCATAACTGTGCTATCCACAGATCCCCCTCCCCATAACTGTGCCATCCACGGATCCCCCTCCCCATAACATTGCCATCCACGGATCCTCCTCCCCATAACTTTGCCATTTACAGATCCCCCTCCCCATAACTGTGCCATCCACAGATCCCCCTCCCCATAACTGTGCCATCCACAGATCCCCCTCCCCATAACTGTGCCATCCACAGATCCCCCTCCCCATAACTGTGCCATCCACAGATCCCCCTCCCCATAACTGTGCCATCCACAGATCCCCCTCCCCATAACTGTGCCATCCACCACAGATCCCCCTCCCCATACCTGTGCCATCCACCACAGATCCCCCTCCCCATAACTGTGCCATCCACCACAGATCCCCCTTCCCATAATTGTGCCATCCACCACAGATCCCTCTCCCCATAATTGTGCCATCCACCACAGATCCCTCTCCCCATAACTGTGCCATCCACCACAGATCCCACTCCCCATAACTGTGCCATCCACCACAGATTCCCCCTCCCCATAACTGTGCCATCCACCACAGATCCCCCTCCCCATAACAGTGCCATCCACCACAGATCCCTCTCCCAATAACAGTGCCATCCACAATAGACCCCCCTCCCCTGCAAGTGCAACTTTAACTTTTGCTTAATACTAGTCTTACTCAGAGAAGAGTCTCTCTCTCAGCTAGTCAGCTCCAGGCAGTTCGGCCGGCGCTCACTCACTGACGTCCCGCGCCTGCGCCGCCTAGTGGGAGGAGCAGGCGCCTGACGTCAGTGAGTGAGCGCCGCCTGCACTGCCTGCTGTTACCGGAGGCAGAGCTGCAGTAAGAAATCTAGTTAGATGAGCGGCGCCGGGTGCGGATGATTATTAAAGTTAAAAGTTAAGTCTGCAGGAAGGGCAGGCGGAGATTAGGATTATTTAAACATACAGTTTTGGAGTGTGGCGAGCGGCGGGGCCTGTGTAGCGCAGGAGAGTCAGAGCGCCAGCCGGCCCTGCCAGTGCCAGCAATACATTCGGGGCACTGGTCAAAACATCCGGGGCTCAAGCCCCGAATGTTTTGACCTAACGACGCCCCTGACTGTAACATTTAGTATCATTGAGAATAATAAGACACATATCTGTATATTGCTGGTGGTATATCACGACCACATTTCCCCCATTATCGGATGGTTTGATTTCAATAGATGGATCAGACCCTCCCTTTCCATCCAGGTCAGATTGTCATAATCCAAATTTCTGACCGTCTAGAGTACTCAATTGTTGCGTGACCATTTTAAGGAATAAATACATGGGGGGTGTAGTCCCCATTAGGGGGGGTTCTTCTGGGATTGGGGTCTCAAATCCATGAAGGGGCCCTCACCTAACCCCCTATTGCCCTCATCCCATAATTCTGCCAAAACACTGACATCCATCAGATCTTCACTCATAATACCCAGCCTTTGGTATTCTAATTTATCCTGTGTTGCAAAAAAATGTTTTAATTTCCGCACAAATAAATGCAGATCTTTTACCTATTTAAATAGCCTGAAGGTGTTGGTGGGTACAAATAACAATCCCTTGCTTAAAGAAGACCTTTCATGATGTTAACTCTAGTCTAATTAGTATCCTGCCTTATAGGGCAGCCCCCACTGATGGCTTGGCACACTTTTTTATTCTAAAGAATGCCCCGTTTGTCTGCTCTCGGCCCTGTAGGAAGAGTCTAGTATTTCTCCTGGGAGTGGTTATCTTCTCCCTGGCTGCGAGCACATCCAATCAGAGCTTCCCGCTCTTAGCCATGGAGAATGAGCTTACGAAAATCTCGAGAACTTGAGCATGTAGACATCCGGAGCGTTCTCCCTGGCGAAGAGTGGGGCGCTCTGATTGGATGCACTCTCTGCCAGGGAGAAGATAACCACTCCCAGGAGAAATACTAGACTCCGCCTAGTATAACTGAGTCTCCTCAATATAATAATAGGTGGCAAAAAGTACAGGGCCAAGAGCGGACGAACAGGGGGTTCTTTAGAAAAAAAATAAGTGTGCCAAGCCATCAGTGGGGACCGCCCTATAAGGTAGGATATTAATTAGACTAGAGTTGACGTGATGAAGGGTCCTTTTTAACACTCTCAATTCATCAGAAGTTAGATTGATTATTTGCATTTTATCGCTAGCTGATTTACACATTATGCCAGATATCTGAGAAGCTATTTTCAGTCTCTCAGTAAATATTCACTCATTGGAGGGCCTCTGCCTAAAAAAAAAATCCCTCTGGGGTAGTTTCCCCTACCTCTCCTCCCTCCTTTACCCCTCGATCGTGTACGGGGGAGAAGGGGTATAGGGGGGTGGGCAATAGTATGACCGCTAGGCTCTGTGTCAGTGTCCCCTTCAGAAGAGGATGGTACAGTTTCCAGTTCCAAAGCCTTACTTTGTTTGTTACCGTAGTCAAAGATTTGCCCTTCTTTAAAGTCAGAAGTATCCCTGACGTATTGGAAATGTTTCCTTTCTTTCAGCTTGGCTGTGAACCTTTCTATGGTCTGTTGCAATAAAGATTATTTTCTTGCAAAATCTGGATACTAGAAAACTTCTGAACTGTCTCAATCTGCTCACGAAGAGAAGTGGTATTGATTTCATATACCCTCTTCTCCTCTTCTAGGAGTAAGGTCATAAGGCGGAGAGAGGAATCAATCGACTCCCTCTCCCACCTAGAGAGAAACTCTGAGGACCTAATATAAGCAACTGGCATAAGCGTGATCCTCAATCCCCTAGGCACAATTCTTTATTTTAAGTAGGTTTCCAGTGTTTGTATTTTCCACCAACCATGGATGTAATCTTTATAAGTGTTCATCAGTGATTTATCATCAGTGGTTTAAATGAACTGGAGATTTCTGGTCTCATTAGGAAGTTCTGCATCTCAGAATACCAGTTTAGCCTCACTGTCCCAACTTGCAGAGTAAATTGTGGTATTGCGGCATTAGTTTGACACTGTGTCAGCTCTCCTCCATTCCATTCTCCCCTCCTAATGTTATCTACTCATTTAAATAAGGGTGGACTCTTCAAAAGGACATTGAGGTCATGTGAACTGTATCTGATCACGTGACCGCTGACGCATTTGTCATGTGACCGAGTTTCGTGACACGCCAGCCTACGAGCAGGCAGTACAAATTGAGCGCACTTCTCACATGGTGGCGCCAGTCCATCTTGACCATCAAGCCCATCGAGATCTCCTTGTCATCTATGAAGCAGGGTATCGCCAACCTTCTCCTAATCCTTGAAGCAGGCTATAGCCAACTATCTTATCTATAGAATACAGCACCCACTGCTCACATGGGAACCTAACATTTTAACCATTTTACTGCGGGGCATAAATGCAAGTTGCAACTTTTTTAGATACAAAAGTGGCTTTTTCTGCTTGCATAAAATATGTGCTACATTTATGGGGAGAGGAGAGCATCTCATACAATTCAGTTATCTAAATGAAAGCTGACTCTGAATGACTAAAGTTGTTTGTATCATTACTTTGTAGTTACAATACATGACTATAGTTGTTGTTATCATATATTGTTTTTGTATCTCTCAACTCCATTGATTATGATTTGAAGTGGAGACATCTTCTACTCATCTATATTTGTTTATTAAATAATTTGATATCCCCTGAGGAGCCCTGCGATTCCAGGGTCGAAACACATTGGGACAGGGTCATCATTAGTTACTAACCAATGAGGGGCACTAAATGATGCCCCGGTCTATAGGTCTGATTAGAGGAGTTGATAAGTATTGGTGGCGGCTTCTATATTTATGGTGGGTCTACATATTGTGTGTTTATTATTTTTTGTGCTTTTGATAGTTAGTTAGCCCATTTATATCACTAGGAATTCAATTTCCCTATCAGGGCCAGCCTAGGGCTATACAGGAGGTTCCTGATACAGGATCGCCCCTATCGGGCGGCCATTCCGTCTTAGTAGGTAGGGCTTTGAAAATAGGGTGAGACTCAGGGACGGAGTCCCAGAAGATATTTTATTTAAATCTATAAGATCATCTTTTGGGTGAGACCGAATAGACTGTGTCCCAACATGAAACCAGTCTACATCCTTGATAACCTTATATGCATTATTGGGATTGTTTTTTTTATTTTATTTTCATTTTCCTTTTTTTGATACTTTGGGGTTATTTTATTTTAATGTGACTCAAATAAAGGCTATATTTTAATATTGGTAATCTGTGAAACATACTTGTCCTTTACACCACTGTTGTGGATCATACCTTCTGACGGGTTATTGTCTTAGATGTGAGAACCTAGAAGTGATATCAGAAGATTTTCCCTTCAAAGCAAGAAACCATCCCAAAGTGTTGAAGTAGATGAATTCTTCTTGTTTTACTTTGGCAGTAACATACAACGCGTTTCGGGGAACATAGGTCCCCTTCTTCAGGTAAAACAATTGCAATTGCCAGCTCTGTCCACTACACAATGGACTGAGCTATGACCTTCCGGCCCCGACTTCTGGCTCCAACTCTACAAAGAAGTGGCTGATTGATAAGAGTGTGGTTTGACGGCCCCTCCAGACTCCCCCCCCCCCCCCCAATCCTATCCTTAGTATAGGCCATCAATAGTGTTGACCATACATCCAAATTCGCTTCGGTCAAAACTTTGTTGAATTGCTGTACGGAGATCAATATAAAAATCTATATAAAAATCCTTGAAAACCCATTTCTTAGAGGGCCGTGTCATTTAGGATCGCCACTTATCAGACAGATGAGAGAGTGGCTGCAAAGAGCATCTGTCATTCTGGTGGATTCAACCTGTCCTCAGAGTACAAAATGCCCATTCATTTTAATAGATATCAGGTAATGCTTTATTTCCGCTGTGGTGGCGCTGCAAGAGAATTAAACATTTGCTGTCATGTTCGACCACAGATTGTAACTGATTTTTGGGGAACCAGTAGCAAAACAGCTCTTTGGGGGACTCTTCAAACAAATAGGGATCATAAAAAGCAGACAACCTCTATACATGTTTAAGTCTTTCTGTATGTGAATGCAGAAAAGATGCATTTAGTAGAAGAAAAAAGCAACTGCTCAATATAAATCACAATATAATCCTTTGCTTTGTGAGGAGACCTGAAGACCCGGCCGGAGCAGCTGCAGCTTAGAACACAAAGCACTGCTGATCTCCATGACTGAATATTACTTACATTGGTTTGGTTTAACCATACTGCTCGTGCTAAAAGTACTAAAAATATCAACTCATCAACATATGGCAGCTTCCACATTAAACTGCTGACTCCAAAAAATGCTTTGTCAGAGACAGATGAGGAGGAAGAGCTTTATGAAATGTATTTATGGACTTTCATCCTTTGCATTTATACAGTAAGCCTCATGCTGGAGATACGTAGGACGTGGATTAACCCAGTAAATGCCAGCTAATATCTGCAAATCAGAAGACTGCTTACCTTGCTAATTTGCTATCTAGTTTACTTAATATCAACTTCTGACTTGATAAATATCGCATTATGTACATAAAAATGTATCTATAAATTTTTTATTTGAAAACACCATTAGTTCAATGGCGCTGTACATCTAGGAGGTATACATATATAATACACTGCCTGTCCAAAAAAAGAGTCGCCACTTGGATTTAACTAAGCGAATAGTTCTGAGCCTCCTATTGGATAATTACTGCAGGGGCGATTATCTTTCAGCAACAAGTTATTTAACCCCAACTGGTGCAATGAGTTGCTTCTCATTTCTTAAACAACAATGTCGAAAGACGATAAATCTCGAGGTTATGGAAAAGATGTTAGTCTGATTGAGAAGGGTCAAATCATTGGCATGCATCAAGCAGAGAAAACATCTAAGGAGATTGCAGAAACTACTGAAATTGGGTTAAGAACTGTCCAACGCATTATTAAAAACTTGAAGGATAGTGGGGACCCATCATATTCAAGGAAGAAATGTGGTGGGAAAAAAATCCTGAATGATCATGATGGGCAATCACTTAAATGTTTGGTGAAATCAAATCAAAGAAAAACAACAGTAGAACTTAGGGCTATGTTTAATAGGAACTCAAGGGATTGGGACTGAACAGCTGTGTAGCCGTAAGAAAACCACTAATCAGTGAGGCAAACCAGAAAAAAAAGCCTTCAATTTGCTAGGGAGCATAAAGATTGGACTCTGGAGCAATGGAAGAAGGTCATGTGGTCTGTGAGTCCAGATTTACCCTGTTCCAGAGTGATGGGCACATCAGGGTAAGAAGAGAGGCAGATGAAGTGATGCCCCCATCATGCCTAGTGCCTACTGTACCAGCCTGTGGGGGCAGTGCTATGATCTGGGGTTACTGCAGTTGGTCAGGTCTAGGTTCAGCAACAGTATGTGCTCCAAGAATGAGGTCAGCTGACTACCTGAACATACTGAAGGACCAGGTTATTCCATCAATTGATTTTGTCTTCCCTGATGGCACGGGCATATTCCAAGATGACAATGCCAGGATTCATCAGGCTCAAATTGTGAAAGACTGGTTCAGGGAGAAAGAGACCTCATTGTCACACATGGATTGGCCACCACAGAGTCCAGAACTTAACCCCATTGAGAATCTTTGGGATGTGCTGGAGAAGGCTTTGCGCAGCAGTCAGACTCTACCATCATCAATGCAAGATCTTAGTGAAAAATGAATGCAACACTGGATGGAAATAAATCTTGTGACATTGCAGAAGCTTATCGAAACAATGCCACAGCGAATGCGTGCCGTAATCAAAGCTAAAGGATTTATTTTGGTGGCAACTTTTATTTTTTTGGACAAGCAGTGTATAAAACAACAAAAGTACAATGTGCATAAACTTATAAACAGACTGGTACAGAAGGGGGGAGGACTTTGCCTATAAGAGCTTACAGTCTACAAGGGAAATGGGAATATGGTACAGTAGGTAAAGGTAAAAGATGCTCGACTGGCTGTGTGGTGGCAGCATGCTCATTGTAAGTGGCAAGCTTTCAAGAAGAGAAGGGTTTTCAGGGTGTTTTTTAAGGTTTGGATGTTGGGGTAGAGTTTGATGTATTGGGGTAGCAAGTTTCAGATTATGTGGAATGGAAATGTGAAATCTTGTAGACAATTGTGCTATGAACAGACAAGAGGAGAGCAAATTAGGAGGTTTTGTGAGGATCGGAGATTAAGTGTGGAAGGATGTATCAGGAAAGCAGGTCATAGATGTAACGAGAGGACAGATTGTAGACAGCCTTATATGTAGTTGATTTTTATATGAATTTACAGGACAATGGGAAGTCAGTGAAGGGATTGGCAAAGGGGAGTGGCAAAAGACAAACAATGAAAAGGTGGATAAGAATAGCTTGGAGAGATGTCAGAGTGATAGATGGGAGGCTACAGAGGAGGAAGTTGCAGTAATCCAGGCGGGACATGCTGAGGGCATGCACTAGCATTATAGTTGACTCAAGGTTGAGAAAAGAGCGAATACTTGAGATGTTCTTGAAGTGAAGGCATCAGGTGGAGGTGAGGGTTTGAACATGTTTGTATAAATGATTTGAAGGACAAGACAGAATCAGATGTTATCCCAAAGCAGTGGACCCATGTGACTTAAGAAAGCATGGTACTGTTATCTGTAACGGATAGGTCTGTAGGGAGCAGAGTGACATAAGGGAAAGATGATGAATTACCGTATGTTTTCTCAATGTTGAGTTTTAATAAATGGGAGGAGAAGAATGAAGATGTAGCTGATAGACATGCTGTCTTTCTAGATAGCAGGGAAGTGGCATCTGGGCCAGAGGGGTAGATTTGAGTGACAGGCCTAGGCGATCTCTAGCTCTGTACTGTGCATGCGCAAAATGCACTGCTACAAGATTTCAGAGGCAATGAAATCTACACTGCCTGGCCATATCACAGTGGTGGGGGTGCAGCTGGTAGGGAAAAGGAGCAGGCCTACATAGAAAACCTGCAAATAGGGCTTAGAATTTAGTTCTATGGAACTACAAAAATGATTGGTGACACATTCCCTTTAATATACTGTATTGTTGTAGCGGTGGGAGCTTTATTTTTACTGCTCATTCATTCAAAAATAAATATGAATACTGCATGTTGTAGTCTCCTAGAGGGGATATATAAAAAGTAAAACAAGTTTTAAAAAAAAAGTAAAAGAATATAAAAAACTTAAATCACGCTCCTTTCCCTAGAATAAAAAAATAAATACATAAACAATACAAAAATAAACATCATGCACATCACCTCGTCCAAAAGCGCCCATACTATTAAAATATAAAAAAAAAATTTATCCCATACAGGGAATGGCATAATGGAAATAAATCTGAATTGCTGATTTACCATTTCTTCATTGTTTCACTTACAAATATTTTTAAATATATTGTGATCAAAAAGCCATACACACTTCAAAATGGTATCAATAAAAAACAAAGATCATCCCTCATAAAAAATGAGGCTGCACACATTGTGGATATAACTATAAAAAAGTTTTAGGGGTCAGAATATGGTGATGTAAAAAAATAAAATAATTTTCAGTACCAAAACAAAAGAAAACCTACACAAATCTGGTATTATTGTATATTATTGTAATCTAACTGACCCAGAGATTGAAGAGCACAAGTCAGTTTTATTGTATAGGGAACACGGTAGGCACAAAACTGTGGTGGAATTACTGTTTATTTTCCAATTTCACCCCATCTGGAATTGCCCCCCCCCCCCCGCTTTCCACTACATTGTATGCCATATAACATGGATGCATTAGAAAAAAACAGCCCTCATCATATGACTATGTGAATGGAAAAATAAAAAGGAGGCTCCATGAAGACAAAGATGAAAGAGGAAAAAGCAAATCTGCTGACAAAGTGATGGATGAACATCGTCGGTGATGGACGATCACGCGAACGCTATCAAATGTTCCCAAACCGCAAGGCCCCATTCACTTTAATGGCAGGCGAACCTGAAAAACCTTCAGCTCATATTTGCAGCCACCAAATACTTAGTAGAAGTGTACAAATTGTCCCACAACATGGACACTGACATGCTAAAGGGGGATCAATGACAAAAATTCCAACAAAAAATATGTATGTTAATCAGGGGACATATTTATGCGTCTTAAAGGGAAATTCTCTGAAATGTGCCCTGTTGGAGCATAGAAATTTTTTATTTTAGGCCACAGTAGTACGGGCCCTAAAAATTTGGCATTCACCTGAAATAAAAGAAATTCTGATTATGTTGCTCGAGGTACATTATGCAGTCAATGGATAAAATTTTTAATGTAGGCCACTGGACTACAGGCCCCAAACATTCAGCATTCACCTGACAGAATAGATCAAGTGATTATGTGGCTGGAGGTATATTACATGGTCAATGGATATCAATTTTACTGCAGGCTAGTACAAATACAGGTCAAATACATATGTTTAAAAGACCTAAACATATAAAATTGGATTAAAAACATGGCTAACAAAATCCCCCCTCTTGACAAAACCCCTAATGATAAAAGTTGAAACACGTGGTCGTCACAGGTGTTGAATTCCTCCGAGGTCCAAAAGATTAGGCATTCAACGGACAGAAAAGTCCTTTTATGCCTCATTATTTACAAAGGACAAGGACCATTCTTTGTTCTTGGTGTTGTAGGATATGTGTGGGCTGGCATGAAGAAATTCAATTAAACATGGTTTTCACAGGTGTTGAATTCATCCGAGATCCATGCCTCATTCAATTTTATAAATGTGAGGTAGTCCACACTGTCGGGAGCAAGGCGAGTGCGCTTATCGGTCACGATCGCCCCTGCTGCACTGAACAGCCTTTCGGACAGGACACTGGACGAGGGGCTGGCCAAGAGTTCAATGGGAAATTGTGCCAGCTCTGGCCACAGGTCAAGCCTGCACATCCAGTAGTCTAGGGGTTCCTCACTTCTCAGAGCGTTCCCATCGGCCGTTAATCCAATGTAGTTGGACACCTGTCGGTCTAGGCGTTCCCTGAGGCTGGATCCAGAGGGCGGCTGTCGATGGGTTGGCTACAAGAATGATCTCATATCCGAAGTGACCAACACATCTTCAAACCGCCCTCTTCTTGCACGTGCTGTTGGATTGGTACCCGCTACTGTTTCTCTGTGAGTGGAAATTCCTCTGCCAGCAACCACAAAAGCAGAATGCAGCATTTCTCGAAGCAAGGCCGGCGTCATCATCTTTTTATGTTTGAACATTTGGGCCACGGAAGCCTGCCTTTTTCCAAATAAACGTGACAATGGGACAGTGGAAGGTGGAGTTGAGGACAAATGGGAGGAGAGAGGAGAAGAGGCAGGACATGGAGCACTGGGAGTGTGGCTTTGTGGGTTCTGACAGTGTTGCTCCAACTGGGCTCGGTGATGGGAGACCAGGTGCCTTCTTAAGGCAGTCATCCCTAGATGAGTGTTGGGCTTACCGCGACTTAAGCATTGACAGCACAGGCTGAAGATGGCAACACTATTGTCAGCAGCGGACATGTTATCTGGGTACTGTCGTCAGACTACTGGGTGGCGACCATTGATACCTCCTCTTCCTGATCCGATACCAAGAATGGCTGCACATCGGTAAGGTCTTGTAATGGATGGGAAAATAATTCATCTCACTCGAGAAGAGTGGATATGATGGTGGTGGTGGTTGTGTCTTTGGGGGTGCGCACAGCAGAGAGTGAAGAGGGTGCAGATAGAGAGGATGAGGAGGGTGCAGAAGCGGAAGGCTGAGTGAAGCCACTCAACCAACTCTGGTGCATTCTTTGACGTAATCGCACACACCTTCTGCAATTTCACACTTAGGCTGCGGCCTGAGACAAAAGTCCCTATAGAAGAGCAGTATTTTTGGAAGAAGGTATATCACACCCCTGCCTCAATCAGTTTTTTTGGGGGGGCAACTGGTATATCACACCAGTTGAAATCATTTGTTCCAAGAGCATTTGTCCCTCTGTATTGCTGCAGTATCTCAGCAGAACCGCACACACATGCTGCACAATACAAATGCACTATAATATACTTTCTATGTTATAAAGTATATTATAAGTATATCACACCCCTCTGTATGTCACACCTATCAATAGCACACCTATACCAGTACTTAAAAGGACTTTTGTGGCCCTATTAGCTAGCGTTTGGTGTCCCTAACAGTCTGTCCCTGCTCCATACAGCAACCTCTCCCTACAATGGCAAAAGACTGAATGTAAAATGGCTGCCAAATCGGGTTTATTTATAAGGTAGGGGGTATGTCCATGTGCTGAAATGTCTGAATTGGCTGTCCTGTACCACCTGAGGGATGTGTCATGGGTCAAAGTTCTTCACAATGTAAAAGAATATGGCATTGGCGGACATCGCCATATGTTCGCCCGTTCGTCGAACCGCGAACGAGCAAAGTTCGCCACGAAACGACTGCAGGACAAACCGCAAGGCCATCTCTATCTATGACACTGGCTGACCTGTTATATGTGCACTTGGCAGCTGAAGGCATCTGTGTTGGTCCCATGTTCATATGTGCCCGCATGGCTGAGAAAAATGGTGCTAATATGTATGCAAATGAGTCTCTAGGGCCAAAAGTCAATTCATGGATTGACCCTATCACACCACTGACATCAGTCTACCTGGGAATACATGACTACACTTGAAAATAGTTGATCAGCCCTAGTCCTCACATAAATTTACAGAACCATTTTGCAAAAGAAATCATGTGCCAAACACGATCCACATGCACTGTAATGGCTGCCAAAACTGTCTTGAAGGGGGTGAATAGTTATGTATTCAACCATTTGGTGTGTACTGTAATGCAATGCTGTTTTTTTTTTGTTGGTTTTTCTTTAAAGTAAAATAAATGTCCAACTTAAATCCATCTTTCACCATGAACACTGAATTACGATTACTTACAATACTAAAGATCATATGGACAGTGTTTTTTTTTATGTTTATCAGCTTTGATCCTCTATCAGCTTTGATATTCTTTCTTTATTCAGCAGGACCTGCGCTGACGTCACGTGGTGAGCTTGATTACGTCATCAAAGGTCCTTTTGCAGGTCCTGAAAGAAGAAGAAACAAGATGATGCCGGCTGCGCGATCAAGTGGATAAGGTGAGTTAATTTTTATTTATTTTTTTAACCCCTCAATCGACATTTTAGCAAGCATGCTGTATTAAAAATGCTATTATTTTCCCTTATAACCATGTTATAAGGGAAAATAATAAAATCTACAGAACACCTAACCCAAACTCGAACTTCTGTGAAGAAGCCCGGATTCGGGTCTGGTTGCCACATTCAGTTATTTATTATGCGCATGCAAAACGCTTTGCACCTGCACAATAAAAACTGAACAACGCAACGCAATCGCAGTCAAAACTGACTGAAATTGCGTGCTCACTCGCGCAATGCACACACGATGCATCCGGAGCAAATCCGGGACGCCGGTGTGAAAAAGGACTTACATTTTCCCATATGTATTTTACCTGGATAAAAGTAAACGTTACAATCAAAGCATTTTTGTTCAAAAACAGTAAATGTTTGGGCTCATGCTGTACTAAAAATCCAACATTAGATTTGTATGGGGTCATAATATGGTGCCCATTGAGGTGTACTATACCTGTATATGAAAATAATTTCATTTAGAGATGTACAGAGGTTTATTTCTGTATGAATTGAGATTGCATATTTTAGAAATATTCTCTCAAGAAGGCAATATTTCCAGTGTATAATATTTTTGAAATAGGGTGGCATTCTCAGTGCCTATGGCTCCATAATGCAGCTTCATTTGCTTATGTGCATGTTCTGTCCACATTTCTTTTCAATAAAACCATGTTATTTATTTTAATTCCCTTTTATAGGAGTCTATTGTTGCAATGACATTGGTTGTTTGCCACACTGCAGAATGGACTCCACCCATAGAAATTGCTTTTACCAAGTGTTAATTAATAGCTCTTGGCACTCAGATACCAGAGACCATAATTAACAATTGGATGATCACAAATAATATGAAGCACTTATCAGACAACAAATGCAGAGTAATAAACTCACCGGTAGATGACAGCTAGCTCGATTAGGATGGCAACGGATGAGAGGGATGGAGTCCGGCAATGGAGCAGACACCAAAGACATTAGGGAAAGAACAAGGACTGTAGGTAATAGGAATACATTACAATAAATTCCAACTAGACAGCAAGAAAATCCATAAAAGCCAAATAGCAAAAGAAAACCGAACCTACAGCAAACAGTACTACAACACAGACAACAATAAGATCAGGGAATAGCACATTTCAAGATGCCCTCAAACAAAGTCAACAGACTAGAAGTCAGGACTGGAACAAATTTCAAAGAGTTGTCGCTATACCCAGCAAAACGGCCCAGAAACTATAGGCATTTAACCCCCAGTTTTGCACCTACGTGACTAGTACCATCAATGGCCTTTAGCTCAAGGGGTACACTCTTCAAAATAGATAAATTACACAAAGAAAGGAGTACGACCACATCCAATTTTTTAAAGATTAAAAAATACCATTTTATTTATATCACAATAAAAAGACATGTATTATAGTACATAAGTATGTGTACACAGGGGAAATTCACAGATGTAAATCACCCCTTCAGCAGACCCATAGCACTAAATTTGCGCCAAAATACACCTCCTTATATAATACTCTCTGGGAGCTCCCATGCAGATCACATGGAGGGGATATGAAGTAGGGCTAATAGTTAAACTGTGCACATGCTATCGGTATGGATAATGTGCCTCACTACTACGGCCTTGATCTACAGATTTAAACAGAGCCGAGAGGTGCACAGCATGGCTGTTATTACATACCGGAATGCAGGGGCTGCTGAACGGGTGAAAATGGCTCCTCAACGCGCGTTTCGCGTATAGTTGCTTCCTCAGGAGGAGTTCTAGACGTGACTAGACTGATTTGAAAATCTGACATGTGTCACTTTATGTGGTAATAACTTTTGAATACTTTTACTTATCCAAGCCATTCTGAGATTGTTTTCTTGTGACACATTGTACTTCATGTTAGTAGTAAATTTAAGTCAATATGTTTAACCTTTATTTATTAAAACATTAAATTACATTTACAGAAGATTTGGAAACATTAGTAATTTTCTAAATTTTTATTTCTCTGCTTTTAAGGCAGATAGTGATACCTCACAAAATAGTTATTACTTTAAATTCCCATATGTCTACTTTATGTTGGCATTAATTTTTCAGGACATTAGAAGGCTTAGAATTTTAGAAGCAATTCTTATATTTTTTAAGAAAATTTTCAAAACCCACTATTTTAAGGACTAGTTTAGTTATGAATAGAGTTGAGCGAACACCTGGATGTTCGGGTTCGAGAAGTTCGGCCGAACTTCCCGAAAATGTTCGGGTTCGGGATCCAAACCCGATCCGAACTTCGTCCCGAACCCGAACCCCATTGGTAAAACAGCCCAGGAAAGAGCTAGAAGGCTGCAAAAGGCAGCAACATGTAGGTAAATCCCCTGCAAACAAATGTGGATAGGGAAATGAATAAAAATAAAAATAAAATAAATAAAAATTAACCAATATCAATTGGAGAGAGGTCCCATAGCAGAGAATCAGGCTTCACGTCAGCCACCACTGCAACAGTCCATTGGCATATATTTAGGCCCAGGTACCCAGCCAGAGGAGAGAGGTCCCGTAACAGAGAATCTGGCTTCATGTCAGCAGAGAATCAGTCTGCATGTCATAGCAGAGAATCAGGCTTCACGTCAGCCACCACTGTAACAGTCCATTGTCATATATTTAGGCCCAGGCACCCAGCCAGAGGAGAGAGGTCCCGTAACAGAGAATCTGGCTTCATGTCAGCAGAGAATCAGTCTGCATGTCATAGCAGAGAATCAGGCTTCACGTCACCCACCACTGCAACAGTCCATTTTCATAAATTTAGGCCCAGCACCCAGGCAGAGGAGAGAGGTCTCGTAACAGAGGATCTGGCTTCATGTCAGCAGATAATCAGTCTTCATGTCATAGCAGAGAATCAGGCTTCACGTCACCCACCACTGTAAGAGTCCATTTTCATCAATTTCGGCCCAGCACCCAGGCAGAGGAGAGAGGTCCCGTAACAGACAATCTGGCTTCATGTCAGCAGAGAATCAGTCTTCATATCATAGCAGAGAATCAGGCTTCACGTCAGCCACCAATGCAACAGTCCATTGTCAGATATTTAGGCCCAGCACCCAGGCAGAGGAGAGAGGTCCCGTAACAGACAATCAGGCTTCACGTCAGCCACCAGTGCAACAGTCCATTGGCATATATTTAGGCCCAGCACCCAGGCAGAGGAGAGAGGTCCCGTAACAGAGAATCTGGCTTCATGTCAGCAGAGAATCAGTCTGCATGTCATAGCAGAGAATCAGGCTTCACGTCAGCCACCACTGCAACAGTCCATTGTCATAAATTTAGGCCCAGCACCCAGGCAGAGGAGAGAGGTCCCGTAACAGACAATCTGGCTTCATGTCAGCAGAGAATTAGTCTGCATGTCATAGCAGAGAATGAGGCTTCACATCAGCCACCACTGCAACAGTCCATTGGCATATATTTAGGCCCAGCACACAGGCAGAGGAGAGAGGTCCCGTAACAGAGGATCTGGCTTCATGTCAGCAGAGAATCAGTCTGCATGTCATAGCAGAAAATCAGGCTTCACGTCATCCAGCACTGTAAGAGTCCATTTTCATAAATTTAGGCCCAGCACCCAGGCAGAGGAGATAGGTCCCGTAACAGACAATCTGGCTTCATGTCAGCAGAGAATCAGTCTTCATATCATAGCAGAGAATCAGGCTTCACGTCAGCCACCACTGTAAGAGTCCATTTTCATAAATTTAGGCCCAGCACCCAGGCAGAGGAGAGAGGTCCCGTAACAGACAATCTGGCTTCATGTCAGCAGAGAATTAGTCTGCATGTCATAGCAGAGAATGAGGCTTCACGTCAGCCACCACTGCAACAGTCCATTGGCATATATTTAGGCCCAGCACCCAGCCAGAGGAGAGAGGTCCCGTAACAGAGGATCTGGCTTCATGTCAGCAGAGAATCAGTCTGCATGTCATAGCAGAAAATCAGGCTTCACGTCAGCCACCACTGCAACAGTCCATTGTCAGATATTTAGGCCACGCACCCAAGCAGAGGAGAGAGGTCCCGTAACAGAGGATCTGGCTTCATGTCAGCAGAGAATTAGTCTGCATGTCATAGCAGAGAATCAGGCTTCACGTCACCCAACATTGGAACAGTCCATTGGCATATATTTAGGCCCCGGCACCCAGACAGAGGAGAGGTTCATTCAACTTTGGGTAGCCTCGCAATATAATGGTAAAATGAAAATAAAAATAGGATTGAATGAGGAAGTGCCCTGGAGTCCAATAATATATGGTTAAGGGGAGGTAGTTAATGTCTAATCTGGACAAGGGACGGACAGGTCCTGTGGGATCCATGCCTGGTTCATTTTTATGAACGTCAGCTTGTCCACATTGGCTGTAGACAGGCGGCTGCGTTTGTCTGTAATGACGCCCCCTGCCGTGCTGAATACACGTTCAGACAAAACGCTGGCCGCCGGGCAGGCCAGCACCTCCAAGGCATAAAAGGCTAGCTCTGGCCACGTGGACAATTTAGAGACCCAGAAGTTGAATGGGGCCGAACCATCAGTCAGTACGTGGAGGGGTGTGCACACGTACTGTTCCACCATGTTAGTGAAATGTTGCCTCCTGCTAACACGTTGCGTATCAGGTGGTGGTGCAGTTAGCTGTGGCGTGTTGACAAAAGTTTTCCACATCTCTGCCATGCTAACCCTGCCCTCAGAGGAGCTGGCCGTGACACAGCTGCCTTGGCGACCTTTTGCTCCTCCTCTGCCTTGGCCTTGGGCTTCCACTTGTTCCCCTGTGACAATTGGGAATGCTCTCAGTAGCGCGTCTACCAACGTGCGCTTGTACTCGCGCATCTTCCTATCACGCTCCAGTGCAGGAAGTAAGGTGGGCACATTGTCTTTGTAGCGTGGATCCAGCAGGGTGGCAACCCAGTAGTCCGCACAGGTTAAAATGTGAGCAACTCTGCTGTCGTTGCGCAGGCACTGCAGCATGTAGTCGCTTATGTGTGCCAGGCTGCCCAGGGGTAAGGACAAGCTGTCCTCTGTGGGAGGCGTATCGTCATCGTCCTGCCTTTCCCCCCAGCCACGCACCAGTGATGGACCCGAGCTGCGTTGGGTGCCACCCCGCTGTGACCATGCTTCATCCTCATCCTCCTCCACCTCCTCCTCATCCTCGTCCTCCTCGTCCTCCAGTAGTGGGCCCTAGCTGGCCATATTTGTACCTGGCCTCTGCTGTTGCCAAAAACCTCCCTCTGAGTCACTTCGAAGAGACTGGCCTGAAAGTGCTAAAAATGACCCCTCTTCCTCCTCCTCCTCCTCCTCCTTCTCCTGGGCCACCTCCTCTTCCATCATCGCCCTAAGTGTTTTCTCAAGGAGACATAGAAGTGGTATTGTAACGCTGATAACGGCGTCATCGCCACTGGCCATGTTGGTGGAGTACTCGAAACAGCGCAACAGGGCACACAGGTCTCGCATGGAGGCCCAGTCATTGGTGGTGAAGTGGTGCTGTTCTGTAGTGCGACTGACCCGTGCGTGCTGCAGCTGAAACTCCACTATGGCCTGCTGCTGCTCGCACAGTCTGTCCAGCATGTGCAAGGTGGAGTTCCACCTGGTGGGCACGTCGCATATGAGGTGGTGAGCGGGAAGGCCGAAGTTACGCTGTAGCGCAGACAGGCGAGCAGCAGCAGGATGTGAACGCCGGAAGCGCGAACAGACAGCCCGCACTTTATGCAGCAGCTCTGACATGTCGGGGTAGTTGTGAATGAACTTCTGCACCACCAAATTCAGCACATGCGCCAAGCAAGTGATGTGCGTCAAATTGGCTAGTCCCAGAGCTGCAACGAGATTTCGCCCATTATCACACACCACCAGGCCGGGCTTGAGGCTCACCGGCAGCAACCACTCGTCGGTCTGTTGTTCTATACCCCGCCACAACTCCTGTGCGGTGTGGGGCCTGTCCCCCAAACATATGAGTTTCAGAATGGCCTGCTGACGTTTACCCCGGGCTGTGCTGAAGTTGGTGGTGAAGGTGTGTGGCTGACTGGATGAACAGGTGGAAGAAGAGGAGGAGGAAGCCGAGAAGGAGGAGGTGGCAACAGGAGGCAAAGAATGTTGCCCTGCGATCCTTGGCGACGGAAGGACGTGCGCTAAACAGCTCTCCGCCTGGGGCCCAGCTGCCACTACATTTACCCAGTGTGCAGTTAGGGAGATATAGCGTCCCTGGCCGTGCTTACTGGTCCACGTATCTGTGGTTAGGTGGACCTTGCTACAGATGGCGTTGCGCAGTGCACACTTGATTTTATCGGATACTTGGTTGTGCAGGGAAGGCACGGCTCTCTTGGAGAAGTAGTGGCGGCTGGGAACAACATACTGTGGGACAGCAAGCGACATGAGCTGTTTGAAGCTGTCTGTGTCCACCAGCCTAAATGACAGCATTTCATAGGCCAGTAGTTTAGAAATGCTGGCATTCAGGGCCAGGGATCGAGGGTGGCTAGGTGGGAATTTACGCTTTCTCTCAAATGTTTGTGAGATGGAGAGCTGAACGCTGCCGTGTGACATGGTTGAGACGCTTGGTGACGGAGGTGGTGGTGGTGTTGGTGGTACATCCCCTGTTTGCTGGGCGGCAGGTGCCAACGTTCCTCCAGAGGCAGAGGAAGAGGCCGAGGCGGCAGCAGCAGAAGAGGTAGCAGGGGGAGCCTGAGTGACTTCCTTGGTTTTAAGGTGTTTACTCCACTGCAGTTCATGCTTTGCATGCAGGTGCCTGGTCATGCAGGTTGTCCTCAGGTTCAGAACGTTAATGCCTCGCTTCAGGCTCTGATGGCACAGCGTGCAAACCACTCGGGTCTTGTCGTCAGCACATTGTTTGAAGAAGTGCCATGCCAGGGAACTCCTTGAAGCTGCCTTTGGGGTGCTCGGTCCCAGATGGCGGCGGGCAGTAGCAGGCGGAGTCTCTTGGCGGCGGGTGTTCTGCTTTTGCCCACTGCTCCCTCTTTTGCTACGCTGTTGGCTCGGTCTCACCACTGCCTCTTCCTCCGAACTGTGAAAGTCAGTGGCACGACCTTCATTCCATGTGGGGTCTAGGATCTCATCGTCCCCTGCATCGTCTTCCACCCAGTCTTGATCCCTGACCTCCTGTTCAGTCTGCACACTGCAGAAAGACGCAGCAGTTGGCACCTGTGTTTCGTCATCATCAGAGACATGCTGAGGTGGTATTCCCATGTCCTCATCATCAGGAAACATAAGTGGCTGTGCGTCAGTGCAGTCTATGTCTTCCACCGCTGGGGAAGGGCTAGGTGGATGCCCTTGGGAAACCCTGCCAGCGGAGTCTTCAAACAGCATAAGAGACTGCTGCATAACTTGAGGCTGAGACAGTTTCCCTGGTATGCATGGGGGTGATGTGACAGACTGATGGGGTTGGTTTTCAGGCGCCATCTGTGCGCTTTCTGCAGAAGACTGGGTGGAAGATAATGTGAACGTGCTGGATCCACTGTCGGCCACCCAATTGACTAATGCCTGTACCTGCTCAGGCCTTACCATCCTTAGAACGGCATTGGGCCCCACCATATATCGCTGTAAATTCTGGCGGCTACTGGGACCTGAGGTAGTTGGTACACTAGGACGTGTGGATGTGGCAGAACGGCCACGTCCTCTCCCAGCACCAGAGGGTCCACTAACACCACCACGACCATGTCCACGTCCGCGTCCCTTACTAGATGTTTTCCTCATTGTTATGGTTCACCACAACAACAAAAATATTATTTGGCCCAATGTATTGTATTCAAATTCAGCGGGATATAAATTTGAGGCCTAGTATTTAGGCGCTGGGTGACCGGTATGGATTTAGTGACAGAATTAGACTTGGAAATGCACAGTAGCGTGTGTGTGAAGTTATTCTGAATGACCCTATGTGCACCTTGAATATTATATACCCTTTTAGGGATAGATTTCAAATAGCTCTGATATAGCAGAAACCACTAAATTATGAAATTGCTAAATTGGGAATTGTATTTCAACCCTGAACAAAAAATGTGCTTTAACGGACACTAAATAACTTGCCCAGCCACAACAGGACAGCGGTAACGACAGATTTAGCGGGATATAAATTTGAGGCCTAGTATTTAGGCGCTGGGTGACCGGTATGGATTTACTGACAGAATTAGACTTGGAAATGCACAGTAGCGTGTGTGTGAAGTTATTCTGAATGACCCTATGTGCACCTTGAATATTATATACCCTTTTAGGGATAGATTTCAAATAGCTCTGATATAGCAGAAACCACTAAATTATGAAATTGCTAAATTGGGAATTGTATTTCAACCCAGAACAAAAAATGTGCTTTAATGGACACTAAATAACTTTCCCAGCCACAACAGTACAGCGGTAACGACAGATTTAGCGGGATATAAATTTGAGGCCTAGTATTTAGGCGCTGGGTGACCGGTATGGATTTACTAACAGAATTAGACTTGGAAATGCACAGTAGCGGGTGTGTGTGAAGTTATTCTGAATGACCCTATGTGCACCTTGAATATTATATACCCTTTTAGGGATAGATTTCAAATAGCTCTGATATAGCAGAAACCACTAAATTATGAAATTGCTAAATTGGGAATTGTATTTCAACCCTGAACAAAAAATGTGCTTTGACGGACACTAAATAACTTGCCCAGCCACAACAGTACAGCGGTAACTACAGATTTAGCGGGATATAAATTTGAGGCCTAGTATTTAGGCGCTGGGTGACCGGTATGGATTTAGTGACAGAATTAGACTGGGATATGGCCAAAAAATAACCACACTATTGCTGGTTAAATGCACTTGGTGTGACAGCTTGACCAACCACACTACTGAGGGTTAAATGCACTTGGTGACGGGCGCAGCTTGCCCCTGATGTAGTATATGGCCAAAAAATGAACAGACTATTGCTGGTTAAATGCACTTGGTGTGACAGCTTCACCCTGATGTAGGCTTTAGCCAAAAAAAAACCACACCATTGAGGGTTAAATGCACTTGGTGACAGGCGCAGCTTGCCTCTGATGTAGTATATGGCCAAAAAATGAACAGACTATTGCTGGTTAAATGCACTTGGTGTGACAGCTTCACCCTGATGTAGGCTTTAGCCAAAAAACAACCACACCATTGAGGGTTAAATGCACTTGGTGACAGGCGCAGCTTGCCCCTGATGTAGTATATGGCCAAAAAATAAACAGACTATTGCTGGTTAAATGCACTTGTTGTGACAGCTTCACCCTGATGTAGGCTTTAGCCAAAAAACAACCACACCATTGAGGGTTAAATGCACTTGGTCGCAGCTTGGATGCACTTGGTCGCAGCACCGCACAAGACACAAAATGGCCGCCGATCACCCCAGAAAAAAGTGACTGACAAACGGTCTGGGCAGCCTAAAAACAGTGAGCAATTGAATTTCAGCAGCTCAATGATGCACAGCTGCAGATCGATCGATTAATCAAGTCCTTTGGAGGAGTTAATCTGCCTAATCTCGCCCTACTGTCGCAGCCGCAACCTCTCCCTACGCTAATCAGAGCAGAGTGACGGGCGGCGCTATGTGACTCCAGCTTAAATAGAGGCTGGGTCACATGGTGCTCTGGCCAATCACAGCCATGCCAATAGTAGGCATGGCTGTGACGGCCTCTTGGGGCAAGCAGTATGACGCTTGTTGATTGGCTGCTTTGCAGCCTTTCAAAAAGCGCCAAGAAAGCGTCACAAACACGCCAAGAAAGCGACGAACACCGAACCCGAACCCGGACTTTTACGAAAATGTCCGGGTTCGGGTCCGTGTCACGGACACCCCAAAATTCGGTACGAACCCGAACTATACAGTTCGAGTTCGCTCATCCCTAGTTATGAAGTCACTTTGTGGGCCTTACATAGTAGAAACCACCCAAAAATTACCCCATTTTAGAAACTACACCCTCAAGTTATTTAAAACTAATTTTTGAAAACTTTGTTAACCCTTTAGGTGTCCAACAAGAATTAAAGGAAAACATAAATTAAATTTCAAAATGTCACAATTTTTGGAAGATTTTAGTATTTTTTTTCCTGTAACACAGCAAGAATTAACAGCCAAACTAAACTCAATATCTATTGCCCTGATTCTGCAGAGTACAGAAACACCCCATATGTGGTTGATGAATGTTATGTGGGTGTACGGCAGAGCTTAGAACAGAAGGAGCACAATATGGCTTCTGGGGGGCAGATTTTACTGGAATAACTTTAAGGTGCAATGTCGCAATTGAGAACACCCTGAAATACCCCTACAGTGGAAACCCCCAAGAAGTGACCCCATTTTGGAAACTACACCCCCAAGGAATTTTTAAAGGCGTGTAGTGAGCACTTTGACCCAAAAAGTGATTCATAGAATTTAGAAATATTTGGCTGTGAAAATGAAAAATTTAATTTTTTACAAAAGAATGTCACTTTAGGTCCACATTATTAATTTTCACAAGGGGTAACAGAGTAAATTACCCCCATAGTTTGTTACCCATTTTCTCCTGAATATGGCAACACTTTTTATGTGGTGTAAACTGCTGTATGTGCACACTGCAGGGTTCAGAAGGCAAGGACCGCCATATGGCTTTTGGAAGGCAGAGTTCGCTGGTTTACTTTTCAGATACCATGTCACATTTAAAGACACGCTGAGGTTCCCATCAAGGAATTTTTCAAGGAGTGTAGCGAGCACTTTAACCCACCAAGAGATTTATACAATTTAGAAATATTTGGCTGTGAAAATTAAAATTTTCATTTTTTACAAGAAAATGTTGATTTACGCCCACATTATTCATTTTCACAAGGGGTAACAGAGTAAATTATCCCCAAAATGTGTTACCCATTTTCTCCTGACTATGGCAACATTTCACCTGTGGTCGTGAACTGCTGTATGTGCACACTGTAAAGTTCAGTGTACTGATAAGCAACAGCTTATGTATTCAGTATCCTACAAATTATATATATATATATATATATATATATATATATATATATATACAGTACAGACCAAAAGTTTGGACACCTTCTCATTCAAGGAGTTTTCTTTTTTTTTTCATGACTATGAATATTGTAGATTCACACGGAAGGCATCAAAACTATGAATTAACACATGTGGAATTATATACATAACAAAAAAGTGTGAAACAACTGAAAATATGTCAGATTCTAGGTTCTTCAAAGTAGTCACCTTTTGCTTTGATTACTGCTTTGCACACTCTTGGCATTCTCTTGATGAGCTTCAAGAGGTAGTCACCTGAAATGGTCTTCCAACAGTCTTGAAGGAGTTCCCAGAGATGCTTAGCACTTGTTGGCCCTTTTGCCTTCACTCTGCGGTCCAGCTCACCCCAAACCATCTCGATTGGGTTCAGGTCCGGTGACTGTGGAGGCCAGGTCCTCTGGCGCAGCACCCCATCACTCTCCTTCATGGTCAAATAGCCCTTACACAGCCTGGAGGTGTGTTTGGGGTCATTGTCCTGTTGAAAAATAAATGATGGTCCAACTAAACGCAAACCGGATGGAATAGCATGCCGCTGCAAGATGCTGTGGTAGCCATGCTGGTTCAGTCATGCTGCTTCTTATCATCAGGTGCTTCTTATAAAGCGAAAAATATGGTATATAGTGATGTAAAAGCTTTATATGGTAGGACAAGGGTCTCAAATTATATCAAAGAAATATGTTGTGTATTATATGTAATCACATTGTATGTTCTGGTAGCTCTGAGCCTCTGCAAAGTTCTAGTCCCCTTTTCTAAAACAACACCCAACAAGATATTCACCTAGGGGTGTAATGAGAATTTTTATCTTTGTTATGTTTTTTTTTTAGAATGCCAATTAAAAGGTGGAGAAAAGGGGAATTAGAATGTTTACTAGCAAACAGTTTCAAGGGGCTGCTTGATAAAATGATCAAAGGGGGTTTAGTGAAAGTCAACAGAGGTGTGGTAGATTCTAAAACAATCTTTTATGCAAATACCCGACTTTGAGGAGCACGTCTCACAATGGTGAATAGGCTCTTTCCTGATTCCATTTCTGGAGCATACCCAACACCTTTTTGTGGCCTTCTCCGTGTCTCTGGGGGGGGCAACTACCCCAGTGAAATGCTGTCCTTGTTTTATTCCTGTTCCCCAAATAAAAAGGTCTTTTTAACTTTTTCTTGAAAGTGCAGGAATTTTCCTTTGTTTCCTGCACTTCTGTATATTACAAAAGCTTTATAGAGGGCATCAGGTGCAATGCAAATTTTTTATACCATGCCTGAGTTTTGCGGAGGGCAGTGTATGGTTGCAGTACCTGGTCAGACAGATCTACCCCTCCCATAAACTTATTAAAGACCTGGATGCACACAGGTTTGGAGACTGATTCTGTGGATCCATAAACTGGGATGTGATTGCTTAATTCTGAACACAGCTACATCCCCAGTGATATATTATTATTTTTCTTCCCTCCACCTAAAAGATTTCAGTTTATAGCTCACATTAAAGGTGGAAAAAGTTCAGAAAGTCACCGAAACCTGACTTTTTATATCCACTGTATGGTAGTAAGTACAAATACAGCTCGCTTGCCTTTGTACTTAACAAGTCTCATGTTATCACTGTTTTCCCTCACTTTTATTCTTTGGTCTATAAAATTTTTAGGCAGATATTTTTGGGTTTCATCTGATAGCTCCGCATGCAACAGTGTCTATGGAAAATAGGCATTTCAGTAGTTGGACACTTGTGTAGAAGTTGTCAAGGTACAAGTTGTACCCTTGACCTAGCAGGGAGTGAATTAAGTCCCATACTATTTTGCCTGCTATTCCAAGGACACTCTGGGGGTTTGATTTTTGAATCTTTTCCCTCGTAAACTCTGAATATATGTGTATAGTCACTTTGGCTTTCACATTTTTGCAGATTTTGAGGCCCATTTTTTTGGACAGGTATTGGCGAAAATCCAGTCTGCCCTTGAAGTGCACAAGGGACTCATTAATGGACAGATTCTTTTGCGGGGTGTATACCTGGCCAAACTTGAGATTATAATGATCTATAATGGGCCAAATTTTGTATAAAAAAATCATATCCAGGATCATTAGGGGGTGGAAAATCTGTATTATTGTTATAATGTAGAAATTTCAGGAGAACTTTGAATCGGACCCTAGGCATAATGCATTATATTGGCGTGTGATGTACAAGGCCATTACTCCAATATGACCGTAGTGATAGTTTTTTAACTATCCCCATATTAAGTATTATACCCCAAAATGTTTTCATTTCCACAGGGATTGTGGGAGTCCACTGAAGGGGTCTTGCATAGTATGAGTTGGGGTGGGTGGCTAAAAATTGATTGGCATAAAGATTAGTTTGCTTCACCGTCATGCCTATCAATTCATCTGAAAAAAAAAAAAGGTGGAATAAATCAGCTTCCTTGAACCCTGCAGTGTTCACATGAATGCCTGTAGTGGCCGTAAAGTCCGGCACCTGAGGTACAAAGTTATTAACAGAAGTCCAGCTGGGGTCATTTGTAGAAGGTGATTCGCTGCTAACTCTAGTGCGTGTGTGAGAGGGTTCATCAATTGATGAATCAGAAGAAGAGGTATACATAAAAAAAGGTTCTTCTTCTCCACTGTCATAGTCAGACTCTGAGGCTAGTATGCAGTGGTGACTCTCTGAACAATATATGGGGGGGAGGGGGGGCATAAGATACCACAGTCAAAAATGGGGGGGGGGCACTAATAATTTTCACCACTTAATCATACTACTCAAAAAAAAAAAAAAAGTATATATAAATAAGCTTACAAAATACGAGAGTATTGCGGTATGCAGGGATACCTTTTTATTGTACTAACCTAATACTTAAAAGAGAAGCTTTCAAGAGTTTTCCTTTCTTCCTCGGTTTTGCCTCAGACCTGAGAAAGAGAGAAACACTCTCCAAAACTTTTGTTTAAAGCAGTTTCAGCAAACACCCGGGCTGTGTAAATAATCCCATATGTTACACATGTCTCTAAAGAAGACCAATGAACAGACGCTCGCAGGCTTATTCACAGAAGGGTGAAGAGTTTGGAGAAGGGAACAATCTAGGACAACATAACTGAATAGGAAAGTGAGCTGAATTGGAGATTTTTATTTTTTTTTTTCAAATCAGCCATGTTGTCCTATATTGTTCACTTCTCCTGACTTCTCCAAACTCTTCACCCTTTGGGTGTTGTTGGTGTGTGCAACTAATACTACTTACCATGTACCAATTTTACACAGTCGGCCACTTCCTACCTACTTAAAATTAGACATTAAGCTAAACTACATTTATAATAAAACTATTTACTTACCAAAAAAGCTTTGCCATCCTCTGCTTGCTTCGCCGGATTCTTTCCCCTCCTTTCAGTCTCTCCTCCTCCTGTTATGGGGGATCTGTGGATGACACACTGTTATGGGGGATCTGTGGATGACACACTGTTATGGGGGATCTGTGGATGACACACTGTTATGGGGGATCTGTGGATGACACACTGTTATGGGGGATCTGTGGATGACACACTGTTATGGGGGATCTGTGGATGACACACTGTTATGGGGGATCTGTGGATGACACACTGTTATGGGGGATCTGTGGATGACACTGTTATGGGGGTCGGGGATCTGTGAATGACACTGTTATGGGGGATCTGTGGATGACACACTGTTATGGGGGATCTGTGGATGACACTGTTATGGGGGATCTGTGGATGACACTGTTACAATTGGCCCCCACACTGCCCCCACAGTAGTATTTGTCCTTCACACTGCCCCCAGAAGTAATTGTCCCCCACACTGCCCCCAGAAGTAATTGTCCCCCACATTGCCCCCACAGTAGTATTTGTCCCCCACACTGCCCCAGTAATTGTCCCTCACACTGCCCCCACAGTAGTATTTGTCCCCCACACTGCCCCCAGTAGTAATTGTCCCTCACACTGCCCCTACAGTAGAAATTGTCCCCCACACGGCTAGTGCCCCACAGTATTAATTGTCCGTCACACTGCTGCCCCCACAGTAATATATTAATTGTCCCCCACTGTCCCTTCAATAATATGATCTTCCTGTGCCCCCCCAGTAATGATCCCCAATTTAAGTTGGCACTTGGCAGTGGCACACAAAAAAATAAAGCTAATACTTGGCACACAGTATTAATTGTCCCCCAGCCACACTGCCCCCATTTGCTCCCTTTGTAGTAATTTGCCCTCCACTATCCCTTCAGTAATATAATTCTCCTGTGCCCCCCAGTAATGTCCCCCCACATGGCACTTGGCAGTCGAACACAAAAAAATAAAGCTAATACTTACCTTATGTCCCAGATTCCTGGCTCTCACTCCACTCGGTACTAGGCAGGCACACAATGACGGGATTTTACTACCGCATAGGCTTCAGGCCTAGTAGGCCTGAACTCTATAGCTGTGATTGGTGGGACAGCATGATGTGGGCACCTGGCTGGCACCGGCCAGCATGTTTCTTAAAGGGGAATATGGGGGAGCATAGGGGAATAACATAGGGGAGCAATTGCCCCCCCTTGTCCCCTGTAGCGATGCCTATGCTAGTATGGCATAAGCCTCCTAAGCGTACTACACCCGTTGTGACATTTTGTAACTTTAACAACTAATACTAACTTGGAAATTATTATTATTATTTTTATTTTTTTATTTTTTTTACTAATAAATGTTAGTGTATTTAAACTATCCTAAAAATAGAGCGCTAAGCCTGATGAATTATTAATACTAAGATAAGGATCCAAACACACTTTATCCCCAATATGCAAAATTAGCTCCAATTCAGGAAAAAATAGAAAAAAAAATGTGCTCCAAAAGCAGTGGAGCTTTATATCAGTCAATGGTGACAGAAGTTTGCTACTGCTGGCAAAATCAGTGACAAGGACTGGTCACAGATAGAAGATAGAGGTTCGGAGGTATGGGGGGGTTGTAACGCAGAGTATTTATAATCAGAGACAAGTACTGAGGTCCCCAATATATTTTTACTTTTTGCAATAAACTTATAATAATATTAGCAAAGACAGGTGCACTCCGCGGTCTAACTAAACCCTCAAACTGATGCTAAAATTGAAAGATTAGCCAACATGTCCTACTATAAAGGACATGTCTGAGCCTGAGCACCGCGCCAAGGTTTCTCATGTAGCTTGGGTCCTAACACTTGTGGTCCGCTGAGGGCATCCTCCACTGTATGTATTTTTTTCTGGGGATCGCCATTAGCAACGGGCCACAAGTGCAGAATTTTCTCCCCTGTATACACATGCACAACTGCATATGGGTTTGAGCACTTCCTGCTTGTTCAACACCACACAATTTTTTTTTAGTTTGTTTATATATAGAGATGCCTGGAGGTTTATAAACTCCAATTTAAATACGCCTGTTTTCCATCCAGAGGCTACATTTAGGAGCACCAGCGAGGTCTGGGCCATATCAGCCAGTCTTCAGTGGGACTCTCAGACTCCTCCCTCCTCCCATTGCCAGCATGGCTGCATGCTGGAGGTAACTGGTGAGTTGTCTGTGAGCCGGACCTCACGCTCCTGTAATTCGCCCACTCGCCTACCTGCCCATACGGCTCAGGTAGGCGAGTGTTAGGACCCGAGCTACTTAAGAAACATGTCCTCCATAGTAGGATATGTTGGCTAATCTCTAAATTTTAACATCAGTTTGAGGGTTTAGCAAGACTTTAGAGTGCACCTGTCTTTGCTAATATTATTAAATTGTTATATTCAATATCACACCCATATAATTGCTATCTCGTGTAGGATGTTGATTGTGGTACTTGTGGTCCACTGCGGGCATCCTCCAGAAATGAGAGGATTCAAGCTGAGAGATAGCTTTCTGTTACACAATTCATTGTGATTGGTCCGTTCTTGACAGTGGACCAATCACAATGATAGCTGGATGGAACTACAGGAGGAGAGGTGTGCACATGCGCGCGATCGCTGACAGGGAGGAACAGACGTATCACAGTGATCTGCGGCCGGAACCACAGCTGATTGGTCCCTGGCCGTCAAGCGGAAGTTGCTCGGTCCCCGACACAGTGGGGTAAGTGGAGCTTCAGGCACAAAATCTCGGCCCGGGGAGCATTTAAATGAATGCCGTGCATGTAAGGCTGAATGAGGTCTGGCGGATCACTCCCTGCCGTTCATGCACGGCATTATGCGTTAAGTGGCTAAAGGCATTATAATTAGTTGCTGTCTCTAACAAACATTGTAAAGTGCATATATAGTTGTGGGAAATCTAAGCCCTACCCAAGGAACCGGCAGAAACTGATATTCCATGGGATCAAGCATAAATACCTAACAAGCATTTCCAAACATTTCTATTCTACAAGCATCTCGTACATGGAGTAATCATGTATTTTACTGTGTTCCAACTCTGGGTATCTTTAATAAAATATGAAGAATAATTAGAAATAATTTGCTTTAGAGTATAAAATCCCTTTAAATGGCCTAGCGTTTTATACAAGTGTGGCAGGTGATACATTAAACCATGGACACCAGTCATTCCGCGCTTTCATATCAGCATCAAATGGGATTTCTAAGTGCGCAACTACATTAATATCAAATCAACTCGTCCTCGTTGTATAATGTTTATTTAAATGACTTCTTGCAGATGTGGGAAAATGAAATGATAACGCACGGGTAGCGAGGATGGAGGATCGAGAAGTGATTTTAGCATGTTTTAATGAGAGCAAATGTATCTTTAATTAAAGCAACTCAGTGTCAGAGCACAAGCAAAACCTTTCTAATTAATCACCGATTTGTAATTCCGTTGTTTTCATATACCTAGCCTTAATTAATAACCATCGTTAATGACCCTCTACAATGGAAATGTATTGTTTGAGATTAGTTAACAATCTGGCAACAATGATGACGATTATAAAGCTTTCTATTTTCATTGCATTTTACACTTTTTTATGGGTTAGAGTTAGTGTTGATCGAGCACCAAAGTGCTTGGGTGCTCAAGTAGAACACTTCGGGATGCTCGGGTGCTTTACTGAGCACGAAAACACAATGGAAGTCAATGGGAAAACCCGAGCATTAAACTAGGCACCCCCTGCTCTGAAGAGGGGGGAGTGTCTGGTTCACATGAAAAGATGAGAAATAGAGTTGAGCGGACACCTGGATGTTCGGGTTTGACGGGACCCGAACTTGACCCAAACTTGAGCCCGAACCCCACTGAAGTCAATAGGGACGCAAACTTTTGAGCACTAAAATGGCTCTAAAAATGTCATGAAAAGGGCTAGAGGGCTGCAAATGGCATCACAATGTGGTTAAGAGCATAGTAAGTGCTCTGCAAACAAATGTGGATAGGGAAATGACTTTTAATAACATAAAATAAGTAAAAATATAAAATAATAATCTTGATCTAGGAGGATGAGGTCCATATGGAGTAGGAGGATGAGGAGGCGGTGGATATAGCGGTGTAGGTGGGAGCGGCGGTGGGGGAGGAGGAGGTAGCCAACACTGTTTTTTTGTTTTACATTTATTTTTATTGTTTTTAAATTAGAGTACACCCCAAAACATTGGGAAATATGACCTGTGATAACCCCCTCCAGTAGTGCAAAACACTTGTTCAGACAATACACTGGCTGCAGGGCAGGCCAGCACCTCCAAGGCGTAAAGGGCAAGCTCAGTTCATGTGCCCAATTAGGAGACCCAGAAGTTGCAGGGGGCAGAACCATAAATCAGTTTGTGTAGGCATGTGCAAACATACTGCCCCACCATGTCGCATGTCCCCGTGATGTTCACGATCCAATTGGATATCTGCTCTATCAACTTTCGATGTTCTTTTTTGAACCTACCATGTTGATCACGGTTAGAGGCGAATCAGGGTTCCAGGCCAGAGAGGGAGCGTGAGAAAGAAAGACCACATCCAAGGGAGATCAATGGATGAAATTTAATTGTGATCGAGCGGAAATGTGGGACAAATTATTAAGGCAGAAGAATTGAAGGAAAGGAGGGGGCGCGCGGCAATTACCCACTCCCGACTCAGGGAGGAAGTGACGATAAATAACAATACAGGACTATTAAGATGCCCTGTTATTGGAATGATTAATAAAAAATTATAGGGAATGTCACTGCGGTATTTTGGATTTGTTAACTTCTGCCTGATCGCACGTCCCCGTGATGTCCATGATCTATTTGGATATCTTCTCTATCAACTTTCGATGTTCTTTTCTGAGCCTACCATGTTGATGACGGTTATCGGCGAATCAGGGTTCCACGCTGAAGAGGGAGCATGAGAAAGGGAGACCTCATCCAAGGGAGGTCAATGGCTGCAATGTGATCGAGCTGAAATGAGGGACAAGTTATTAAAGCAGAAGGATCGAATGAAAGTGTCAATTAAAGATGAATTTTACAAATTTAATTCCCTGTCACCTATGCAGAGCAGGGGTTTTTCATCACCAGAAATGGGTTAATGTCACCCACCAATGGAACAGATGATTTTTTAAAAATTTTGTTCCTGTCACCTATGCAGAGAAGGGGTTTATTCATGGCAAAAATTGTAAAATGTCACCCAAGAATGTAACAGAAAAATTAGTGAAATTTAGTAACCTGTCTACTAGGTAGAGCAGGGGTATATCACAGCCAAAAACCTGTGAATTTCACCCGAATATGTAACAGACAAATTAATGTTTTTTATTTTTTACCTGTCTACTAGGTATAGCAGTGGTATATCACACCCAAAAATTGGTGAATTACACCCGAATATGTAACAGACAAACTAGTGAAATGTTACCTGTCTACTAGGTAGAGCAGGGATATATCACACCCCAAAAATTTTGAATTTCAGCCGAATATGTAACAGACAAATTTGTGAAATGTTTTTTTACTGGCTACTAGGTACAGTCGGGGTATATCACACCCAAAAAGTGGTGAATTTCACCCAAAAATGCAACAGACAAATTAGTGAAATGACATAAAATAAAATACCCGCAAATAAAAAATAAATAAACTTGATTTATGAGGTGGAGGTCCATATGGAGTAGGAGGTTAAGGAGGCAGTGGACGTAGCGGTGTAGGTGGAAGCAGCGGTGGAGGAGAACGAGGGACCAACACTGGTTTTTGGTTTACAAAAAAACTGCAATTGCGCTGTAGTATAACAATGGCTGGTTAAGGCCAGTATACAGGTCTATTCCGCATAAGGTACGAACAATTCCTGTAAGATCCATGCCTGGTTCATTTTATTGAACAAGAACTTGTCCACATTGGCTGTGGACAAGTGGTTGCGCTTGTTTGCGATAACGCCCCCTTCTGTGCTAAACACACGTTCAGATAATACACTGGCTGCAGGGCAGACCAACACCTCCAAGGTGTAAAGGGCAAGCTCAGGCCATGTGCCCAATTTGAAGACCCAGAAGTTGAATAGGGCAGACCATTCATTCAGTACGTGTAGGCGTGTGCACACATATTGCTCCACCATGTTGGTGAAATGCTGCCTTCTGCTAAGACGTTCCATATCAGCTGGTGGTGCTGGTTGTTGTGGCGTGCTGACAAAACTTTTCCACATTTCGGCCATGCTAACCCTGCCTTCTGAGGTGCTGGCGGTGCCCCAGCTGCTTTGGCGACCTCTTCTCCTCCTCTGCCTTCGCCTTGTGCCTCCACTGTGCCCCCCTGTCGGGTGGGAATGCCACCAACAGCACGTCTACTAGCGTGCGCTTGTACTAGCGCATCTTACGATTACGCTCCAGTGACGGTATTAAGGATGGTACGTTGTGTTCGTAACTGGGATCAGTGGGATCACCAGTAGCGTGGCTACCCAGTAATCAGCACAAGTTAGAAGGTGGGCAACTCGGCGGTCGTTGCAGAAACACTGCAGCATGTAATCGCTCATGTGTGACAGGCTGCCCAGAGGCAACGAAAAGCTGTCCTCTGTGGGAATATATTGTTTGTGTCCTCTGTATCCCCCCAGCCATGCACCAGTGATGGCCATGAGCTGGTTTTGGTGGCAACCTGCTGTGAACACGATTCCTCCTCCTCATCCTCCATCTCATCATCCTCCAGAACTGTGTGCCCTGGCTGGACAATTGTGCACCTGGCGTTTGTTGGTGCAGGAATCCACCCTCGGAGCCACTTGTGAATGACTGAACGGAAACCCTATGAAATTATTTCACTTCCACCTCCTCCTCCTCCTGTGCTACATCCTCTTCCATCATCGCCAGCAGCATTTTTTCAAGGAGACATAGAATTGGGATAGTAACGCTGAGAACGGCATTATCGGCACTGGCCCTGTTGGTGGAGTACTCGAAACAGCACAACAAGAAACACAGATCTCGCATGGAGGCCCAGTCACTGGTGGTGAAGTGGTGCTGTTCCTCAGAGCGACCCACCCATTTGTGCTGCAGTTGAAACTCCACTATCGCCTGCTGATGCTCGCACAGTCTGGCCAGCATGTGCAAGGTGGCGTTCAACCTTGTGGGCATGTCGCATATGAGGCGTAGAGCGGGAAGGCCCAATTTATGCTGTAGCGCTGACAGGCGAGCAGCAGCAGGGTGAGAACACCGAAAGTGCGCATTTTCTAAAGCAGTTCTGACATATGGGGTACATTTTTAAAGAACATCTGCACCACAAAATTCAGCACATATGCCAGGCAGGGTATGTGCGTCAAACCGGCTAGTCACAGAGCTGCTACAAGATTTTGCCCATTATAGCATGCCACCAGGCCGGGCTTGAGGCTCACTGGTACCAACCACTCATCGGTCTGTCGTTAAAGGCCCATCCACAGCTCCTGCACAGTGTGGGGTTTGTCCCCCTAACAGATAAGTTTCAAAACAGCCTGCTGTTGGTAACCCCTGGCTGTGCTGAAGTTGGTGGTGTAGGTGTTATGCTGACAAGATGAGTTGGTGGCAGAGGAGGAGGAAGCATAATAGGAGGAGGAAGCAACAGGAGGCAAACTGAAGAGTATAACCTTCACAACCTTGGTAGTAGAAGGACATGCGCCAAACTGCTATCCGCCTTGGGCCTAGCCGCCACTGCATTTATCCAGTGTGCTGTTATGGAGGCATAACGTCACTGACCGTGCTTACTGGTCCACGTATCCATAGTTAGGTGATCTTGCCACAGATGGCATTGCACAGTGCACACCTGATTTTGTCCCCCACTTGGTTGTGCAGGGAAGGGATGGCACGCCTGGAAAAGTAGTGGAGGCTGGGCAGGACGTACTGTGGGAAAGCCACCGTCATAAGGCGTTTAAAACTCTCCGTCTCCACCAGACGGAATGACAACATTTCAAAGCACACTCATTTTGAAATGTTGGCATTCAGGGCCAGGGATCGCTGGTGGGTAGGGGGGTACTTCCTTTTCCGCTCCAGTGTTTGGGAGATAGAGAGCTGAATGCTTCTGTGGGACATTGTGGAGATGCATGGTGACCCAGATGGTGGTGTTGCTGGCAGATCCTCTGTTTGCAGGGTGTCACTCCAGAGGTGGATGAAGAGGTCGAGACTGCAGCAGAAGAGGAAGCAGGAGGAGCCAGAGACCTTTCTTGGTTTTTGAGGTGTCTACTCCACTGCAGCTCATGCTTTGCACTTAGATGCCTGGTTTATTCCCAGCTTCAGGCTCTGATTGCACAGCGTGCAAACCACTCATGTCTTGTCGTCTGCACATTGTCTGAAGAACTGTCACGCCAGGGAACTCCTTGGAGCTGGCTTTGGTGTGCTCGGTCCCTTGCTGCGGTGGGCAGTAGCAGGTGTACTGTCTAGGGGACAGCCATTCCGCTTTTCCACTCTTCTCTCTCTTCTGCTGTGCTCGTGGCTCTGTGCGACCACCGCCTCTTCCTCCGAACTACACAGGTCACTCGCATGACCTTGATTCCATGTGGGGTTGAGGACCTCATTGTCCTTCACATCATCTTCCACCCAGTGTTCACCCTGGCCCTCCTTATCAGTCTGCACACTTTCGAAAGCCCCAGCAGTTGGCACCTGTGTTTCATCATCATCCGAGACGTGCTGCGATGGTCCTCCCATGTACTCATATTCAAACATAGGTGGTTAGGCATCGGTGCACTCAATCTCTTCCACTTCTGGGGCAGGGCTAGGTGAATGGCCCTGGGAAAGCCTGCTAGCAGAGTCATCAAAAAGCAGAAGAGACTGCTGCATGACTTGGGGCTCAGACTGCTGGGGTGATTTGTAAGGGGGGGAGGTGAAAGACTGATGGACATTGGCTGCAGCTGCCAACTCTGATCTTTCAGCAGGAGACTGGCTGAGAGACAATGTAAAGGAACTGGAGGCACTGTCAGCAACCCAATCTACTATCGCCTGTACTTGTTCTGGCCTCACCATTCGTAAAGCCGCATTAGGCCCGACCAAATACCGCTGAAGGTTATGTTGTCTACTCGCACCTGAGAAAGGTGTTTCACTTGTGTGTGTAGCTGGCACAGATCAACCACGTCCTCTCCCTGCAACAGGAGCTCCACCAGCAGCACCATGACCGGTTTCCACGTCCCTTATTTGATGCTCTCCTCAAATTTCTCAAATTTAGAATCTTGCCCAAAATGGGTTTTTTTTTTTAAATACCAGAATAGCACAGCAGTATCTAAAGCGTGTATCTCAAACGTATAGAGGCAGACAAGGCCACAAATTAAGATATTTGCCCAAAATGGGTGTTTTATTAATACCAGAATAGCACAACAGTATCTAAAGGGTGTATCTCACACAGACAGATGCAGACAAGGCCACAAATTAAGTATTTTGCCCAAAAAGGGTGTTTTTTTTAATAACAGAATATGACAGCAGTATATAATGCTTGCATTTCACACTGACAGATGCAGACAAGGCTGTAAATTAAGTATTTTGCCCCAAATAAGTGTTTTTTGAATAACATAATATAACAGCAGTATATAACGCTTGAATTTTACACGTACATATGCAGCAAGGGCTGTAAAATTGAGTAATTTGCCCAAAAAGGGTGTTTTTTAAAACCCAGAAAATTATAGCTGTATTTCTAGCTTAAATTGCACACTGACTAATTTGGCAGAGGCCCCAGATGGAGGGTATATAACGCTTAAATTTCACACTGACAGATGCAGACAAGGCTGTAAATTTGGTATTTTGCCCAAAATGGGTGGGTTTTTTTAATGCCAGAATAGCACAGCAGTATCTAAAGCATGTATCTCACACAGACAGATGCAGACAAGGCTGCAAATTAAGTATTTTTCACAAAATGGGTGTTTTTTAAAACCCTGAAAATTATAGCTGTATTTCTAGCTTAAATTGCACACTGACTAATGTGGCAGAGGCCCCAGATGGAGGGTTTTGCCAAAAATTTGTGTTTTTTAAAAAACAGAAAACTATTGAAGTATTTCAAGCTTGTTTTTAACAATCACAGATGCAGCAAAGGCTGCAATATTAAGTTATTTGTCCAAAATTGGTGTTTTTTTTTTACTAACAGAATATGACAGCTGTACAGTCATGTGAAAAAATTAGGACACCCTTTGAAAGCATGTGGTTTTTTGTAACATTTTTAATAAAAGGTTATTTCATCTCTGTTTCAACAATACAGAGAGATTAAAGTAATCCAACTAAACAAAGAAAACTGAAGAAAAGTCTTTTCAAGATCTTCTGTAAATGTCATTCTACAAAAATGCCTATTCTAACTGAGGAAAAAGATAGGACACCCTCACATGTATTCCCTCTTAAATTGGCTAAGATCTCACACATGTATATCACACCAGGTGCACATAATTAGTAGATCGTTACTCTGCATGTTGAATGAGGCTTGCCCTATTTAAACCTCAGACATTTAGTTTGGTGTGCTCCTGACTGTTGAAGTGAGAGTGAGCACCATGGTGAGAGCAAAAGAGCTGTCAGAGGACTTCAGAAAAAAGATTGTAGCAGCCTATGAGTCTGGGAAGGGATTTAAAAAGATCTCAAAAGATTTTGAAATCAGCCATTCCACTGTCCGGAAGATAGTCTACAAGTGGAGGGCTTTCAAAACAACTGCCAACATGCCCAGGACTGGTCGCCCCAGCAAGTTCACCCCAAGAGCAGACCGCAAGATGCTAAAAGAGGTCTCCAAAAACCCTAAAGTGTCATCTCGAGAACTACAGCAGGCTCTGGCTACTGTTGATGTAGAAGTACATGCCTCTACAATCAGAAAGAGACTGTACAAGTTTAACTTGCATGGGAGGTGTGCAAGGAGGAAACCTTTGCTTTCCAAGAGAAACATCGAGGCCAGACTGACATTTGCCAGAGATAAAGTTGACAAAGACCAGGACTTCTGGAATAATGTTCTTTGGACAGATGAGTCCAAAATTGAATTATTTGGACACAACAGCAGAGGACATGTTTGGCGTAAACCAAACACAGCATTCCAAGAAAAGAACCTCATACCAACTGTGAAGCATGGAGGTGGAAATGTCATGGTTTGGGGCTGCTTTGCTGCAGCAGGACCTGGTCAGCTCACCATCATAGAATCCACGATGAATTCTACTGTGTATCAGAAGGTGCTTGAAGAACATGGGAGACCATCAGTTAGAAAATTAAAGCTGAAGCGGAACTGGACCATGCAACATGACAATGACCCAAAACATACTAGTAAATCAACCAAAGATTGGCTGAAAAAGAAGAAATGGAGAGTCCTGGAATGGCCAAGTCAAAGTCCAGATTTGAATCCCATTGAGATGCTGTGGGGTGACTTGAAAAGGGCTGTACGTGCAAGAAACCCCTCAAACATCTCACAGCTGAAAAAGTTCTGCATTGAGGAGTGGGGTAAAATTTCCTCAGACCGATGTCGAAGACTGGTAGATGGCTACAAGAACCGTCTCACTGCAGTTATTTCAGCCAAAGGAGGTAACACTCGCTATTAGGGGCAAGGGTGTCCTATCTTTTTCCTCAGTTAGAATAGGCATTTTTGTAGAATGACATTTACAGAAGATCTTGAAAAGACTTTTCTTCAGTTTTCTTTGTTTAGTTGGATTACTTTAATCTCTCTGTATTGTTGAAACGGAGATGAAATAACCTTTTATTAAAAATGTTACAAAAAACCACATGCTTTCAAAGGGTGTCCTAATTTTTTCACATGACTGTATATAACACTTGAATTTCCCATGTAATTACAGCAAGGGCTGTAAAATTTAGTATTTTGCCCCAAAATTGTGTTTTTTAAAATCCAGAAAATTATATCTGTATTTCTAGCTTAAATTACACACTGACTAATGCGGCAGAGGCCCCAGATGGAGGGTTTTGCCAAAAATTTATGTTTTTTAAAAAAACAGAAAATTATTGAAGTATTTCAAGCTTGTTTTTAACAATCACAGATGTGTTTTTTAAAACCCAGAAAATTATTGAAGTATTTCAAGCTTGTTTTTAACAATCACAGAAGGCTGCAATATGAAGTATTTTGCCCAAAATTGTGTTTTTTTCATAACAGATTCTGACAGCAGTAAATAATGCTTGAATTTTGAATGTATAGATGCAGCAAGGGCTGTAAAATTGAGGGTTTTTTTTAATACAGAAAATTATTGTTGTATTTCTAGCTTAAATTGCACACTGACAAATGCTGCAAAGGCACCAGATATAGGATATTGCCAAAAATAAGTGTTTTTGTAAACCCAGATTATTATTGCAGTATTTCAAGCTTGGATTTGAATGTCACAAAAGCACATAACTAATAGACGGATACAAGTTCTTTTTCTGTGTCACTGGGCTCAGGGCATTGTAAAAAGATCGTGCACTGTACCCACAAAACTAAATCTAGGTAGATCGCAGAGTTAACAAGCACTTCTGATAACAGATACTTTCCTATTCTCTCCCTCACAGCAACAGCATCCTCTCCCTACACTAGTAACAGCAGAGTGAGGTGCAGCGCTTATATAGAGTCTGGGTCACATGCTGCACTGGCCAATCACAGCCATGCCATTAGTAGGCATGGCTTTGATGGCTTCTAAGGGCACACAAGTTAAACGCTTGCAGATTGGCTGCTCTGCAGCCTTTCAAAAAGTGCCATAAAATCGCCGAACACCGAACCCAAACTTTTACTGAAATGGGTCCAAAAATCCTAAAGTTCGTTACGAACCCGAACCCGGGTTCGCTCAACCCATGTCAGATATTTATGGAAACACCATTAAAATGGTCGGGAACAGCATGGGGAGGACATCTGGATGCATCTTTGAATCCCAGGTTGCTGCTGGGAACGATGTTGTCCAACTAGTACAACAATTTTACAGACTGACTATAATACGCACAAAACCAAAGAAAAAAATAGATTTTAGTGGAAAAATTGTTAGGAAACATTCTTTCCTGTATATTTACTTGTATATAAAGTGCAAGTGCAGCCAAAAATTGCAAGAATGAGGCAATCCAATACACCCTTTATTACACATAAAGGAGGGCATCATACACACCCTTGAAAAATTATGATTGATGGCCTGCTGGTGACCCTCAAAAACATTAGGAGCAAGGGCCTGCTAGTGACCCTCTAAATCATTAGGGGCAAGGGCCTGCTGCTGATCTGACAATCAAAAAAAATTGTGGTGAGGGTCTACTGCTGAGCTGACCTTCTAAAACATTAGGGCTGAGGGCCTGCTGCTGAGCTGACCATCAAAAAATTATGGTTGAGGGTCTGCTGGTGAGCTGACTCTCTAAAACATTATGGGCGAGGGCCTGCTGCTGATCTGACCATGGAAACAGTTATGGGCAAGGGCCTGCTGCTGATCTGAACATCGAAAAAAATATATGGTTGAGAGTCTGCTGCTGAGCTGACTCTCTAAAAGATTAGGGGCAGGGCCTGTTGCTGATCTGACCATCTTAAACACTATGGGCGAGAGTCTACTGCTGAGCTGACCATCTAAAACATTATGGGTGATGGCCTGCTGCTGATCTGTCCATCTAAAACATTATCGGCGAGGGCCTGCTGATGAGCTTACTCTCTAAAACATTAGGGGCGAGTGCCTGCTGCTGAGCTGACCTTTAAAAAAAATTATGGTTGAGGGCCTGCTGCTGAGATGACCATCGAAAAAATTATGGTTGAGGGCCTGCTGCTGAGCTGACCATTGAAAAAAATGTGGATATGATTGAGGAGTAGTGTTGAGCGCGAATATTCGAATTGCAAATTTTTTTCTCAAATATCGCAATTTCGAGATTTCGCGAATATTTAGAATATCGTTCTATATATTCGCGAAATCAAAAAAAATATATATTTTTTTTTTGATTATTATATTTTTTTCTTGCACACTTCCCTAAAGTTGTTCTTACCTGTTCTTTGGATTCCTGGCTTCCTGGCTGCTCCAGTCAGTGGCGTTTTCAACTTACTGCTATATTCCATATTAGCTAAATTACAATCTAATCTATATGTGTATTTTACGAAATTTCGCAAAAGTCGAAATTGCGATGCGAGTAATATAACACTAAATAATCGCATGAAGATTTCAACTTAGCACTGCTATATTCCATACTAGGCTGGAATATGGAATATAGCAGTGCTAAGTTGAAATCTTCATGCGATTATTTTGTGTTATATTACTCACATCGCAATTTCGACTTTTGCAAATGTTCTTAATATTGGTCTAACTTCGTCTTTTAGAATATTCGTAATATTCTAGCCTAATATGGAATATAGCAGTGCTAACTTAGCACAGCTATATTCCATATTAGGCTAGAATATGGAATATAGCAGTGCTAAGTTGAAATCTTCATGCGATTATTTTGTGTTATATTACTCGCATCGCAATTTTCGACATTTTCAAATGTTCTTAATATTGCTCTAACTTCGTCTTTTAGAATATTCGTAATATTCTAAAAGACGAAGTTAGAGCAATATTACGAAATTTCGTAAAATACACATAGATTGTATTTAAGCTAATATACTGCTATAGTAATATTTTTTAATAGTGTGCATATTTTACAAAACTTAAGTTCAGAAGAGGCAAAAAAAAAATAGAGGAAAAAAAAGGGATTATAGCACTATATTAGCTACAATCTATATGTGTATTTTACGAAATTTCGTAATATTGCTCTAACTTCTTCTTTTAGAATATTACGAATATTCTAAGAGACAAAGTTAGAGCAATATTACAAAATTTCGTAAAATACACATATTAGCCTAGCCATAGTCAATTAGCATAGGAACGTTGCCTTATACTATCAAGATAAATAATCGCAATACGCGAAAAATAAATCGCATATTATTCGCGATAATTGGAATAATTACGAATATTCGATTTCGACGAATATGACACAAATTTTCATTTGAATATTCGCGAAATATCGCGAAATCGAATATGGCACCTCCCGCTCATCACTATTGAGGAGGAGGACGATAAAAGGGATATTGAACCATGGGAATACAGTGTATTCAATACACCATAAACGCCACATTTGAAGTGCCTTTATGTTCAGCCGCTTTCCTCTGGTGGAGTAGAGAATGTCAGAGGCAATCCAGGCCTTGTTCATTTTGATAAGAGTCAACCTTTTAGCATTTTCAGTTGACAGTCGGATGCACTTATCAGTTATTATGCCCCTCAAAGCACTAAATACCCACTCTGAAAAAACGCTGGCAGCAGGGCAGGCCAAAACCTCCAAGACGTAGAGCGCCAGTTTGTGCCACGTGTCCAGCTTGGACAGCCAATAATGCACAAGACACAGAGGGATCATTGAGGACGCTGACACAGTCTGCTACGTACTCCACCATCTTCCAAAACTTTTATCTTCAAGTGACACTAGGCCGCGCATCAGGGTGAGGTTGTTGGTGGGGTGTCATGAAACTGTCCCAGGCCTTGGAGAGTGTTGCCCTGCCTCTGTCAGAACTGCTGTGTGTTCCCCTCGTCTCCCCTCATCGGTTGCCAAAGGAACTACGTACTCTGCCGCCAGCATTGTCATCTGGAAATTTCTGGAGCAATTTTTCCACAAGGACCTTCTGGTATTGCACCCTTTTGCTAGTCCTCTCCACCACAGGAATGAGACATGACAAGTTCTCTTTGTAGTGGGGGTCAAGAAGGGTGAACAACCAGTAATCAGTGTTGGACAAAATGCGTAAAACTCGAGGGTCACGGGAAAGGCAGCATAACATAAAGTCAGCCATGTGTGTCAGTGTCCCAACAGACAAGACTTTGCTGTCCTCATCAGGAGGATGACTCTCAATTTCCTCTTACTCTTCCACCTCTTTGGCCCATCCACGCTGAACAGATGGAATAAAGCTGCAGAGGCAACCGTATCCTGCTCCTCCTTCTCATCATCTAATTCGCGCTGAGAAGACAAACGGAGGGTGGTCTGGCTATCACCCTGTGTACTGTCTTCCCCCATTTCCACCTCTTCCACATGTAAAGCGTTCTCCTTCATTGTAAGCAACAAGCGTTTCAGTAGACACAGAAGTGGTATGGTTATGCTGATAATAGCGGCATCGCGGCTCAGCATCTGTGTTGATTCCTCAAAGTTGCGTAAAACCTCACAGAGGTCAGACATCCATGCCCACTCCTCGCTTGTGAAGAGTGGAAGTTGACTAGAATGGCGATGACCATGTTGCAGCTGGCATTCCACTACTGCCCACTGCTGCTCATAAAGCCTGGCCAACATGTGGAACGTGGAGTTCCTGCGCATGCTTACATCGCACAACAGTCGGTAAGCTGGAAATTTCAAGCGCTGCTGCAGCATTGACAGACCGGTGGCAGCTTTAGAAGACTTTCATAAATGGGCACACACACGGCGTGCATTAAGGGCTAGGCATGGTATGTGTGTGAGGTTGTCGAGCTCCAAAGCCGCCACCAAGTTACAGCCCCTATCAGACACAACCATGCCTGGTTCTAGGTTGAGTGGCGAGAGTCACAGCTCAATCTGGTCCCTTATACTCTCCCACAGTTCTGCGGCAGTGTGCTGTTTGTCACCTAAACATATTAGTTTAAGCACGGCCGCTTCCCCACTGCAGTGCTACACTGCTTCCAGCTACTGACTGATAGCTGACTGGTCCTGCAAGATGATAATTCAGAGGTGGAAGTGGAGGAGAAGGGGGGGTTTCAGCGACTAATGTAGGTGTTGGCAGAAATCCTGATGGAAGTTGGGCCCGCAATCCTTGGCGTCACTAGCGTTCAAAAGCCTGGGGTATGGACATCTGTACGCTGAGCTGGGACACAGAACTGGATGTGCTAGCTGATGGTGCTTGCGAAAGGTCCAGGTGCAGCGCGGGAGGCATCTGGGCCTGCGTCTTGGACACGGGAATGGCCAGCACAAAAGGCGGGGGAAGAGAAGGCAGTGGTGTGACCCGCAGACACTGATTGTGCACCCAGGCGTTCAGCCCAACTAATAGGGTGCTTTGATGCCATGCAGCGAATCATGCTGGTGGTGGTGAGGTTGCTAGTGTTAACACCCCTGCTCATTTTCGTACGGCACAGGTTGCAAATGACAATTCATTTATCGTCCGCACTTTCCTCAAAACAGCTCCAGACTGTGAAACACCTAGCCCTTGGCAAGGGAGATTGCCGCAAGGGGGTGCTCCGCGGAACAGTTGCGGGCCTGTTTGGTGTGGCCCGCCTTCTCCCTTTTGCCACCAGACTGCCTCTTCCAGCCTGTTGCGGTGCTGCGGATCCTTCCCCCTCTGTACTGCTCTCTTCGCCGGCTTGCCACCTTCCCAGGTTGGGTCAGTGATTTCATGGTCCAACATTTCCTCTTCCACTTCCTCACTCTGGTCATTCTACTGACTTGTTGACAACAACCTCACTTATTGACAACTGTGTCTCATCCTCATCATCAATCTCTTGAGACACAAATTGCCATTGACTTATTGGCAACTGTTTCTTATCATCATCATCCACCTCATGAAACACTAATTGCCGTTCCCCACCATCATCTTCTTGTTACTGTAAATGCTCAAGAGTTTGGGCATCAGTGCACACAATCTCCTCATGTCCCTCTTAAAGCGGGCTTGGTGAGATGCCCAAATCAAGGAATGGTGATGAAAAGAGCTCCTCTGAATATCCGAGTGTGGGATCACTTGTTTGGCCAGACTCTCCATGGTGGGAGGAAGGAGGATCAGGGTGATGATTCTGCTGACCAGACTCTTAGCTACTGAGACTGGACTTTGTGGAAGACAGGGTCGTGCTTAACCGACTGGAAGCATTATCTGCTGCAATCCAACTGACCACCTGGTTGCACTGGTGTGACTTTGAGACTGGTGCCCTGCGCCACCCTGCAAACTGGGACATGAAGCTAGGTATCGTGGATGAATATGTTTCTTGTGGTCTGGCAGCAGGCACAGTTTCACCGCGCCCAGAGCCACGGCCTCTGCGTGCAACATCAGCAGCACGGCCACTTCCCCATCCCTTACTGCTCGCCTTGAGCATATTAAATGGTATATATGCTTGCAAGGATGTCACACGTACAGTAGCACAGGTTTTGTAAATCTACTCACAAATAAATTAAACTGAATGTCACTGATATTTAGGATGCGCAAACGTTATACAGGAGATGTAGCGCAGGTAATGTAACTGTCCGCAGCATCCACGGAAAAAGTACACTGACTGTCACAGATACAGGGCCAGATTTATCATGACTCTGACAGCTCACTCCACTTTAACATATGGCTAAAGTCAGTTTTAGCCAAGTCAGATTTATGATCGGCCCTTTAAGACTGTAAGAAATGTGGTTTGACGGTAGCAGTTTATCCGTCAGTAAGCAGCTTTACAAAAGTCGCACATCTTTACGAAAAAGTTGCACGTTTTTATGAAAAAGTCGCATATTCTATTAAAAAGTCTCATAAGATAAGCATGGTCCTCACTGGAGTGAAATTGCGACTTTTTTGCGACTTTTTAAATAGTCCCAATAGTAAATCTGTCTAGAGATTCATTTACATAAGAAAACACGCCCACTTTCAGAAAACTGGCGAGCATAGTGCAGAGCAGAAAAAAGTCGCAAATTTGTGCGCAGTTTTAGCGTTTGGGACTTTTTCACTCCATTATTCTGACCTGAGCAAATGATAAATCTGTCCCACAGTATTTTTAGGATGCGCAAACGTTATACAGGAGATGTAGTGCAGGTAATGTAACTGTGCGCAGAGGACACCATCTATGGAAAAAGTACACTGGATGTCGCAGATATTTTTAGGCTGCGCACACGTTACACAGGAGATGTAGCGCAGATAATGTCGCTGTCTGCAGCGGCCAAACAATTGCAAGTAAATATGTATTGCTGCCAGATACAACAATACTCCTTAAAAGGACTTTTGGGTCTCTAACAATTGCACGCAATTTAGTGCAGGTTGCAGTAATAATATATATTGCTGCCAGATACAACATACAGTATATATATTGCTGCCTCCCCTCCCCTCCTCGGTTGCCCACTCTTACCTTTACTCAAGTTTGGTTTATTACTCAGTTTCTAATGAAACTAATTTAATACAATATTATAATATGCTATAAAAAAAACCTTGACAGGCTATCTCTCACATCACAATCACTGGATGGCTACATATAGAAACATGAAGGATAGACATCTCTTTGCAAAGTATCACAAAATCATGACTTTTGAAAATCTGGTCATCTTGTGCCACACATATGAAGATAACTTCATCCAAGAGGAAATATAAGAAAGGTCTTTAAAGAAACGGCTAAAAATGATAACCATGCAAAACAAGAGAACATGAATTTGTTACCCCATTATGGGGAAAGGGAAGCAAAGAGGATTAGCGATGAGCGACAGGGGCAATATTAAAATTTGTGATATTTCACGAATATTTGGGCGAATATTCACCATATATTTGCGAATTTGAGAATTCGTTATCTCCAGTCATTATTTTCTTGATTGCAGAAATCGGCAATTGAAAAATTTGTGATAAATATTTGCAAAACAAAAATTTGCATTATGAAAATTTGCAATCGACACTACTCCTAAAGTCAAAGATATTGCAGCCTTCTTATTAGCCCACAAGCTAGAAGCAGGGAGGGATCATGTGTACTGATTTAAAAAAAAATCACAATATTCTAAATATTGCAGAATTCTCAAAGTGCCGATATTTGTGATAAAAATTTGCAATTCAAATATTTGTGATCAACACTAAAGAGGATCATAGTTCTTATAGTCAAAGTCATAGACCTGCCCATTGCAAGAAATCTTTGAATAAGGTAACCTGTTTTCAAAGCATTATGGTTCTATTTTCTAGGACCATTGCAATCTCAGCTATGTGCTATCAATGCCTTAAAAGGGCTGATTACAACTTTTTTTAAAAAATTCTGCAGCCAATTTATTACACAGTTCCTATAATTAATAAGGTTTGCAACCATTACCTTGACCAAGGAGCCCAATGTAAGCATCCATCAGAGGTGCACTGAAACTATATATAATGTAGAGACTATAGAGACTAAACTGTGAGTAGAATATTCATGAGTTATCCTCAGGATAGGTTATCAATAGAGTTGAGCGAACACCTGGATGTTCGGGTTCGAGAAGTTCGGCCGAACATCCCGGAAATGTTCGGGTTCGGGATCCGAACCCGATCCGAACTTTTCGGCACTAAAAAGGCTGTAAAACAGCCCAGGAAAGAGCTAGAGGGCTGCAAAAGGCAGCAACATGTAGGTAAATCCCCTGCAAACAAATGTGGATAGGGAAATGAATTAAAATAAAAATTAAATAAATAAAAATTAACCAAAATCAATTGGAGAGAGGTCCCATAGCAGAGAATCTGGCTTCACGTCACCCACCACTGCAACAGTCCATTTTCATAAATTTAGGCCCAGCACCCAGGCAGAGGAGGGAGGTCCCGTAACAGAGAATCTGTCTTCATGTCAGCAGAGAATCAGTCTGCATGTCATAGCAGAGAATGAGGCTTCACGTCAGCCACCACTGCAACAGTCCATTGGCATATATTTAGGCCCAGCACACACACAGGCAGAGGAGAGAGGTCCCGTAACAGAGAATCTGTCTTCATGTCAGCAGAGAATTAGTCTGCATGTCATAGCAGAGAATGAGGCTTCACGTCAGCCACCACTGCAACAGTCCATTGGCATATATTTAGGCCCAGCACCCAGGCAGAGGAGGGAGGTCCCATAACAGAGAATCTGTCTTCATGTCAGCAGAGAATTAGTCTGCATGTCATAGCAGAGAATGAGGCTTCACGTCAGCCACCACTGCAACAGTCCATTGGCATATATTTAGGCCCAGCACCCAGGCAGAGGAGGGAGGTCCCGTAACAGAGAATCTGGCTTCATGTCAGCAGAGAATCAGTCTGCATGTCATAGCAGAGAATGAGGCTTCACGTCAGCCACCACTGCAACAGTCCATTGGCATATATTTAGGCCCAGCACACACACAGGCAGAGGAGGGAGGTCTCGTAACAGAGAATCTGGCTTCATGTCAGCAGAGAATTAGTCTGCATGTCATAGCAGAGAATTAGGGTTCACGTCAGCCACCACTGCAACAGTCCATTGGCATATATTTAGGCCCAGCACACACACAGGCAGAGGAGAGAGGTCCCGTAACAGAGAATCTGGCTTCATGTCAGCAGAGAATCAGTCTGCATGTCATAGCAGAAAATGAGGCTTCACGTCAGCCACCACTGCAACAGTCCATTGGCATATATTTAGGCCCAGCACCCAGGCAGAGGAGGGAGGTCTCGTAACAGAGAATCTGGCTTCATGTCAGCAGAGAATCAGTCTGCATGTCATAGCAGAGAATGAGGCTTCACGTCAGCCACCACTGCAACAGTCCATTGGCATATATTTAGGCCCAGCACACACACAGGCAGAGGAGAGAGGTCCCGTAACAGACAATCTGGCTTCATGTCAGCAGAGAATCATTCTGCATGTCATAGCAGAGAATCAGGCTTCAGGTCACCCAACATTGGAACAGTCCATTGGCATATATTTAGGCCCCGGCACCCAGACACAGGAGAGGTTCATTCAACTTTGGGTAGCCTCGCAATATAATGGTAAAATGAAAATAAAAATAGGATTGAATGAGGAAGTGCCCTGGAGTCCAATAATATATGGTTAAGGGGAGGTAGTTAATGTCTAATCTGGACAAGGGACGGACAGATCCTGTGGGATCCATGCCTGGTTCATTTTTATGAATGTCAGCTTGTCCACATTGGCTGTAGACAGGCGGCTGCGTTTGTCTGTAATGACGCCCCCTGCCGTGCTGAATACACGTTCAGACAAAACGCTGGCCGCCGGGCAGGCCAGCACCTCCAAGGCATAAAAGGCTAGCTCTGGCCACGTGAACAATTTAGAGACCCAGAAGTTGAATGGGGCCGAACCATCAGTCAGTACGTGGAGGGGTGTGCACACGTACTGTTCCACCATGTTAGTGAAATGTTGCCTCCTGCTAACACGTTGCGTATCAGGTGGTGGTGCAGTTAGCTGTGGCGTGTTGACAAAAGTTTTCCACATCTCTGCATGCTAACCCTGCCCTCAAAGGAGCTGGCATTGACACAGCTGCCTTGGCGACCTCTTGCTCCTCCTCTGCCTTGGCTTTGGGCTTCCACTTGTTCCCCTGTGACATTTGGGAATGCTCTCAGTAGCGCGTCTACCAACGTGCGCTTGTACTCGCGCATCTTCCTATCACGCTCCAGTGCAGGAAGTAAGGTGGGCACATTGTCTTTGTAGCGTGGATCCAGCAGGGTGGCAACCCAGTAGTCCGCACAGGTTAAAATGTGGGCAACTCTGCTGTCGTTGCGCAGGCACTGCAGCATGTAGTCGCTCATGTGTGCCAGGCTGCCCAGGGGTAAGGACAAGCTGTCCTCTGTGGGAGGCGTATCGTCATCGTCCTGCCTTTCCCCCCAGCCACGCACCAGTGATGGACCCGAGCTGCGTTGGGTGCCACCCCGCTGTGACCATGCTTCATCCTCATCCTCCTCCACCTCCTCCTCATCCTCGTCCTCCTCGTCCTCCAGTAGTGGGCCCTGTCTGGCCACATTTGTACCTGGCCTCTGCTGTTGCCAAAAACCTCCCTCTGAGTCACTTCGAAGAGACTGGCCTGAAAGTGCTAAAAATGACCCCTCTTCCTCCTCCTCCTCCTGGGCCACCTCCTCTTGCATCATCGCCCTAAGTGTTTTCTCAAGGAGACATAGAAGTGGTATTGTAACGCTGATAACGGCGTCATCGCCACTGGCCATGTTGGTGGAGTACTCGAAACAGCGCAACAGGGCACACAGGTCTCGCATGGAGGCCCAGTCATTGGTGGTGAAGTGGTGCTGTTCTGTAGTGCGACTGACCCGTGCGTGCTGCAGCTGAAACTCCACTATGGCCTGCTGCTGCTCGCACAGTCTGTCCAGCATGTGCAAGGTGGAGTTCCACCTGGTGGGCACGTGAGGCGGTGCATATGAGGCAGTGAGCGGGAAGGCCGAAGTTACGCTGTAGCGCAGACAGGCGAGCAGCAGCAGGATGTGAACGCCGGAAGCGCGAACAGACGGCCCGCACTTTATGCAGCAGCTCTGACATGTCGGGGTAGTTGTGAATGAACTTCTGCACCACCAAATTCAGCACATGCGCCAAGCAAGGGATGTGCGTCAAATTGGCTAGTCCCAGAGCTGCAACGAGATTTCGCCCATTATCGCACACCACCAGGCCGGGCTTGAGGCTCACCGGCAGCAACCACTCGTCGGTCTGTTGTTCTATACCCCGCCACAACTCCTGTGCGGTGTGAGGCCTGTCCCCCAAACATATGACTTTCAGAATGGCCTGCTGACGTTTACCCCGGGCTGTGCTGAAGTTGGTGGTGAAGGTGTGTGGCTGACTGGATGAGCAGGTGGAAGAAGAGGAGGAGGAAGCCGAGAAGGAGGAGGTGGCAACAGGAGGCAAAGAATGTTGCCCTGCGATCCTTGGCGGCGGAAGGACGTGCGCCAAACAGCTCTCCGCCTGGGGCCCAGCTGCCACTACATTTACCCAGTGTGCAGTTAGGGAGATATAGCGTCCCTGGCCGTGCTTACTGGTCCACGTATCTGTGGTTAGGTGGACCTTGCCACAGATGGCGTTGCGCAGTGCACACTTGATTTTATCGGATACTTGGTTGTGCAGGGAAGGCACGGCTCTCTTGGAGAAGTAGTGGCGGCTGGGAACAACATACTGTGGGACAGCAAGCGACATGAGCTGTTTGAAGCTGTCTGTGTCCACCAGCCTAAATGACAGCATTTCATAGGCCAGTAGTTTAGAAATGCTGGCATTCAGGGCCAGGGATCGAGGGTGGCTAGGTGGGAATTTACGCTTTCTCTCAAATGTTTGTGAGATGGAGAGCTGAACGCTGCCGTGTGACATGGTTGAGACGCTTGGTGACGGAGGTGGTGGTGGTGGTGTTGGTGGTACATCCCCTGTTTGCTGGGCGGCAGGTGCCAACGTTCCTCCAGAGGCGGAGGAAGAGGCCGAGGCGGCAGCAGCAGAAGAGGCCGAGGCGGCAGCAGCAGAAGAGGTAGCAGGGGGAGCCTGAGTGACTTCCTTGGTTTTAAGGTGTTTACTCCAGGTGCCTGGTCATGCAGGTTGTGCTCAGGTTCAGAACGTTAATGCCTCGCTTAAGGCTCTGATGGCACAGCGTGCAAACCACTCGGGTCTTGTCGTCAGCACATTGTTTGAAGAAGTGCCATGCCAGGGAACTCCTTGAAGCTGCCTTTGGGGTGCTCGGTCCCAGATGGCGGCGGGCAGTAGCAGGCGGAGTCTCTTGGCGGCGGGTGTTCTGCTTTTGCCCACTGCTCCCTCTTTTGCTACGCTGTTGGCTCGGTCTCACCACTGCCTCTTCCTCCGAACTGTGAAAGTCAGTGGCACGACCTTCATTCCATGTGGGGTCTAGGACCTCATCATCCCCTGCATCGTCTTCCACCCAGTCTTGATCCCTGACCTCCTGTTCAGTCTGCACACTGCAGAAAGACGCAGCAGTTGGCACCTGTGTTTCGTCATCATCAGAGACATGCTGAGGTGGTATTCCCATGTCCTCATCATCAGGAAACATAAGTGGTTGTGCGTCAGTGCATTCTATATCTTTCACCGCTGGGGAAGGGCTAGGTGGATGCCCTTGGGAAACCCTGCCAGCGGAGTCTTCAAACAGCATAAGAGACTGCTGCATAACTTGAGGCTGAGACAGTTTCCCTGGTATGCATGGGGGTGATGTGACAGACTGATGGGGTTGGTTTTCAGGCGCCATCTGTGCGCTTTCTGCAGAAGACTGGGTGGGAGATAATGTGAACGTGCTGGATCCACTGTCGGCCACCCAATTGACTAATGCCTGTACCTGCTCAGGCCTTACCATCCTTAGAACGGCATTGGGCCCCACCATATATCGCTGTAAATTCTGGCGGCTACTGCGACCTGAGGTAGTTGGTACACTAGGACGTGTGGATGTGGCAGAACGGCCACGTTCTTTCCCAGCACCAAAGGGTCCACTAACACCACCACGACCATGTCCACGTCCGCGTCCCTTACTAGATGTTTTTCTCATTGTTATGGTTCACCACAACAACAAAAATATTATTTGGCCCAATGTATTGTATTCAAATTCAGCGGGATATAAATTTGAGGCCTAGTATTTAGGCGCTGGGTGACCGGTATGGATTTACTAACAGAATTAGACTTGGAAATGCACAGTAGCGTGTGTGTGAAGTTATTCTGAATGACCCTATGTGCACCTTGAATATTATATACCCTTTTAGGGATAGATTTCAAATAGCTCTGATATAGCAGGAACCACTAAATTATGAAATTGCTAAATTGGGAATTGTACTTCAACCCAGAACAAAAAATGTGCTTTGACGGACACTAAATAACTTTCCCAGCCACAACAGGACAGCGGTAACGAGAGATTTAGCGGGATATAAATTTGAGGCCTAGTATTTAGGCGCTGGGTGACCGGTATGGATTTAGCGACAGAATTAGACTTGGAAATGCACAGTAGCGTGTGTGTGAAGTTATTCTGAATGACCCTATGTGCACCTTGAATATTATATACCCTTTAGGGATAGATTTCAAATAGCTCTGATATAGCAGGAACCACTAAATTATGAAATTGCTAAATTGGGAATTGTACTTCAACCCAGAACAAAAAATGTGCTTTGACGGACACTAAATAACTTGCCCAGCCACAACAGGACAGCGGTAACGAGAGATTTAGCGGGATATAAATTTGAGGCCTAGTATTTAGGCGCTGGGTGACCGGTATGGATTTAGTGACAGAATTAGACTGGGATATGGCCAAAAAATAACCACACTATTGCTGGTTAAATGCACTTGGTGACGGGCGCAGCTTGCCCCTGATGTAGTATATGGCCAAAAAATGAACAGACTATTGCTGGTTAAATGCACTTGGTGTCACAGCTTGACGAACCACACTACTGAGGGTTAAATGCACTTGGTGACGGGCGCAGCTTGCCCCTGATGTAGTATATGGCCAAAAAATGAACAGACTATTGCTGGTTAAATGCACTTGGTGACGGGCGCAGCTTGCCCCTGATTTAGTATATGGTCAAAAAATGAACAGACTATTGCTGTTTAAATGCACTTGGTGTGATAGCTTGACCAACCACACTACTGAGGGTTAAATGCACTTGGTGACGGGCACAGGTTGCCCCTGATGTAGTATATGGCCAAAAAATGAACAGACTATTGCTGGTTAAATGCACTTGGTGTGACAGCTTGACCAACCACACTACTGAGGGTTAAATGCACTTGGTGACGGGCGCAGCTTGCCCCTGATGTAGTATATGGCCAAAAAATGAACAGACTATTGCTGGTTAAATGCACTTGGTGACGGGCGCAGCTTGCCCCTGATTTAGTATATGGCCAAAAAATGAACAGACTATTGCTGGTTAAATGCACTTGGTGTGATAGCTTGACCAACCACACTACTGAGGGTTAAATGCACTTGGTGACGGGCGCAGCTTGCCCCTGATGTAGTATATGGCCAAAAAATGAACAGACTATTGCTGGTTAAATGCACTTGGTGTCACAGCTTGACGAACCACACTACTGAGGGTTAAATGCACTTGGTGACGGGCGCAGCTTGCCCCTGATGTAGTATATGGCCAAAAAATAAACAGACTATTGCTGGTTAAATGCACTTGGTGTGATAGCTTCACCCTGATGTAGGCTTTAGCCAAAAAACAACCACACCATTGAGGGTTAAATGCACTTGGTGACAGGCGCAGCTTGCCCCTGATGTAGTATATGGCCAAAAAATGAACAGACTATTGCTGGTTAAATGCACTTGGTGTGACAGCTTCACCCTGATGTAGGCTTTAGCCAAAAAACAACCACACCATTGAGGGTTAAATGCACTTGGTCGCAGCTTGGATGCACTTGGTCGCAGCACCGCACAAGACACAAAATGGCCGCCGATCACCCCAGAAAAAAGTGACTGACAAACGGTCTGGGCAGCCTAAAAACAGTGAGTGAGCATTTGAATTTCAGCAGCTCAATGATGCACAGCTGCAGATCGATCGATTAATCAAGTGAAGTCCTTTGGAGGAGTTAATCTGCCTAATCTCGCCCTACTGTCGCATCTGCAACCTCTCCCTACGCTAATCAGAGCAGAGTGACGGGCGGCGCTATGTGACTCCAGCTTAAATAGAGGCTGGGTCACATGGTGCTCTGGCCAATCACAGCCATGCCAATAGTAGGCATGGCTGTGACGGCCTCTTGGGGCAAGTAGTATGACGCTTGTTGATTGGCTGCTTTGCAGCCTTTCAAAAAGCGCCAAGAAAGCGTCACAAAAGCGCCAAGAAAGCGACGAACACCGAACCCGGACTTTTACGAAAATGTCCGGGTTCGGGTCCGTGTCACGGACACCCCAAAATTCGGTACGAACCCGAACTATACAGTTCGAGTTCGCTCATCCCTAGTTATCAATACTAAATCCATGGGTGGTTGAATCCCAGCAACCCTACTGATCACCTTCTTGAAGAGGTGGCTACGCTTCAATGAACGTCGATGCCTCTCACGAGTAGTGATGAGTGGGAGGGGTCATATTCGAATTCAATATTTCTTGAAAATTTTGTAAAGTATTCGTTGAATATTCGCAAATTCGAATATTCGTTATATTCTACGATTTTCTACTCGAAAAATCGGCAAGGTAATGATCGCGTAATATGCGAATTTCTCATAATGGGAATTTTCGGAATGCAAATTTTTATCACAATTTTTTCCACTTACAACTATTAGACAAAGAAGATTATAGCACTATATTAGCTAAATTGCTCTATATTTGTTTTTTTTTTCCGAATATTCGCTATAACGTAGTTTTTCGAATATTCGTAATATTCTAAAACAAGACTATATAGCAATATAGTGAATATTCGGAAAAAAAAGAATATAGCACGATTTAGCTATAAATTTTTTTATAGTTGTAATTTTTTTTCTCATCTGAAGTTCAGATTGGAAAAAAATGACAACTATTAAAAAAAAAGATTCTAGCACTATATTAGCAAAAAAAATTTCTACATTTGTTATTTTCGAATATTCGCTATATTGCAATATAGTCTTGTTTTAGAATATTACAAAGTTATAGCAATATAGCAAATATTCGAGAGAAAAAAATGAATATAGAGCAATTTAGCTAATATAGTGCTATAATCTTTTTTGTCTACTCTAATAGTTCTAAGTTGAAAAATTTGAGATAAAAATTTGCATTTTGAAAATTCGCAAACACTACTCCTAAATAGGGATGAGCGAACTCGAACTGTATAGTTCGGGTTCGTACCGAATTTTGGGGTGTCCGTGACACGGACCCGAACCCGGACATTTTCGTAAAAGTCCGGGTTCGGGTTCGGTGTTCGTCGCTTTCTTCGCGCTTTTGTGACGCTTTCTTGGCGCTTTTTGAAAGGCTGCAAAGCAGCCAATCAACAAGCGTCATACTACTTGCCCCAAGAGGCCATCACAGCCATGCCTACTATTGGCATGGCTGTGATTGGCCAGAGCACCATGTGACCCAGCCTCTATTTAAGCTGGAGTCACATAGCGCCGCCCGTCACTCTGCTCTGATTAGCGTAGGGAGAGGTTGCGGCTGCGACAGTAGGGCGAGATTAGGCAGATTAACTCCTCCAAAGGACTTGATTAACTGATCGATCTGCAGCTGTGGATCATTGAGCTGCTGATCCTCAATTGCTCACTGTTTTTAGGCTGCACAGACCGTTTGTCAGTCTCATTTTTCTGGGGTGATCGGCGGCCATTTTGTGTCTTGTGGTGCGCCAGCACAAGCTGCGACCAAGTGCATTTAACCCTCAATGGTGTGGTTGTTTTTTGGCTAAAGCCTACATCAGGGTGAAGCTGTCACACCAAGTGCATTTAACCAGCAATAGTCTGTTCATTTTTTGGCCATATACAAAATCAGGGGCAAGCTGCGCCTGTCACCAAGTGCATTTAACCCTCAATGGTGTGGTTGTTTTTTGGCTAAAGCCTACATCAGGGTGAAGCTGTCACACCAAGTGCATTTAACCAGCAATAGTCTGTTCATTTTTGGCCATATACAAAATCAGGGGCAAGCTGCGCCTGTCACCAAGTGCATTTAACCCTCAATGGTGTGGTTGTTTTTTGGCTAAAGCCTACATCAGGGTGAAGCTGTCACACCAAGTGCATTTAACCAGCAATAGTCTGTTCATTTTTTGGCCATATACAAAATCAGGGGCAAGCTGCGCCTGTCACCAAGTGCATTTAACCCTCAATGGTGTGGTTGTTTTTTGGCTAAAGCCTACATCAGGGTGAAGCTGTCACACCAAGTGCATTTAACCAGCAATAGTCTGTTCATTTTTTGGCCATATCCCAGTCTAATTCTGTCACTAAATCCATACCGGTCACCCAGCGCCTAAATACTAGGCCTCAAATTTATATCCAGCTAAATCTGTCCCTAGTGCTGTAGCTGGGCGAGTTATTTAGTGTCCGTTCAAGCACATTTCTTGTTCTGGGTTGAAATACAATTCCCAATTTAGCAATTTCATAATTTAGTGGTTCCTGCTATATCAGAGCTATTTGAAATCTATCCCAAAAAGGGTATATAATATTGAAGGTGCACATTGGGTCATTCAGAATAACTTCACACACACCCGCTACTGTGTATTTCCAAGTCTAATTCTGTCACTAAACCCATACCTGTCACCCAGCGCCTAAATACTAGGCCTCAAATTTAAATCCCTCTAAATCTCTCGTTACCCACCGCTGTACTGTTGTTGCTGGGCAAGATATTTAGTGTCCGTCAAAGCACATTTTTTGTTCTGGGTTGAAGTACAATTCCCAATTTAGCAATTTCATAATTTAGTGGTTTCTGCTATATCAGAGCTATTTGAAATCTATCCCTAAAAGGGTATATAATATTGAAGGTGCACATAGGGTCATTCAGAATAACTTCACACACACGCTTCTGTGCATTTCCAAGTCTAATTCTGTCACTAAATCCATACCGGTGACCCAGCGCCTAAATACTAGGCCTCAAATTTAAATCCCTCTAAATCTCTCGTTACCCACCACTGTACTGTTGTTGCTGGGCAAGATATTTAGTGTCCGTCAAAGCACATTTTTTGTTCTGGGTTGAAGTACAATTCCCAATTTAGCAATTTCATAATTTAGTGGTTTCTGCTATATCAGAGCTATTTGAAATCTATCCCTAAAAGGGTATATAATATTGAAGGTGCACATAGGGTCATTCAGAATAACTTCACACACACGCTTCTGTGCATTTCCAAGTCTAATTCTGTCACTAAATCCATACCGGTGACCCAGCGCCTAAATACTAGGCCTCAAATTTAAATCCCTCTAAATCTCTCGTTACCCACCGCTGTACTGTTGTTGCTGGGCAAGATATTTAGTGTCCGTCAAAGCACATTTTTTGTTCTGGGTTGAAGTACAATTCCCAATTTAGCAATTTCATAATTTAGTGGTTTCTGCTATATCAGAGCTATTTGAAATCTATCCCTAAAAGGGTATATAATATTGAAGGTGCACATAGGGTCATTCAGAATAACTTCACACACACGCTTCTGTGCATTTCCAAGTCTAATTCTGTCACTAAATCCATACCGGTGACCCAGCGCCTAAATACTAGGCCTCAAATTTAAATCCCTCTAAATCTCTCGTTACCCACCGCTGTACTGTTGTTGCTGGGCAAGATATTTAGTGTCCGTCAAAGCACATTTTTTGTTCTGGGTTGAAGTACAATTCCCAATTTAGCAATTTCATAATTTAGTGGTTCCTGCTATATCAGAGCTATTTGAAATCTATCCCAAAAAGGGTATATAATATTGAAGGTGCACATTGGGTCATTCAGAATAACTTCACACACACCCGCTACTGTGTATTTCCAAGTCTAATTCTGTCACTAAACCCATACCTGTCACCCAGCGCCTAAATACTAGGCCTCAAATTTAAATCCCTCTAAATCTCTCGTTACCGCTGTACTGTTGTAGCTGGGAAAGTTATTTAGTGCCCGTCAAAGCACATTTTTTGTTCTGGGTTGAAGTACAATTCCCAATTTAGCAATTTCATAATTTAGTGGTTCCTGCTATATCAGAGCTATTTGAAATCTATCCCAAAAAGGGTATATAATATTCAAGGTGCACATTGGGTCATTCAGAATAACTTCACACACACGCTTCTGTGCATTTCCAAGTCTAATTCTGTCACTAAATCCATACCGGTCACCCAGCGCCTAAATACTAGGCCTCAAATTTATATCCCGCTGAATTTGAATACAATACATTGGGCCAAATAATATATTTGTTGTTGTGGTGAACCATAACAATGAGAAAAACATCTAGTAAGGGACGCGGACGTGGACATGGTCGTGGTGGTGTTAGTGGACCCTCTGGTGCTGGGAGAGGACGTGGCCGTTCTGCCACATCCACACGTCCTAGTGTACCAACTACCTCAGGTCCCAGTAGCCGCCAGAATTTACAGCGATATATGGTGGGGCCCAATGCCGTTCTAAGGATGGTAAGGCCTGAGCAGGTACAGGCATTAGTCAATTGGGTGGCCGACAGTGGATCCAGCACGTTCACATTATCTCCCACCCAGTCTTCTGCAGAAAGCGCACAGATGGCGCCTGAAAACCAACCCCATCAGTCTGTCACATCACCCCCATGCATACCAGGGAAACTGTCTCAGCCTCAAGTTATGCAGCAGTCTCTTATGCTGTTTGAAGACTCCGCTGGCAGGGTTTCCCAAGGGCATCCACCTAGCCCTTCCCCAGCGGTGAAAGACATAGAATGCACTGACGCACAACCACTTATGTTTCCTGATGATGAGGACATGGGAATACCACCTCAGTATGTCTCTGATGATGACGAAACACAGGTGCCAACTGCTGCGTCTTTCTGCAGTGTGCAGACTGAACAGGAGGTCAGGGATCAAGACTGGGTGGAAGACGATGCAGGGGACGATGAGGTCCTAGACCCCACATGGAATGAAGGTCGTGCCACTGACTTTCACAGTTCGGAGGAAGAGGCAGTGGTGAGACCGAGCCAACAGCGTAGCAAAAGAGGGAGCAGTGGGCAAAAGCAGAACACCCGCCGCCAAGAGACTCCGCCTGCTACTGACCGCCGCCATCTGGGACCGAGCACCCCAAAGGCAGCTTCAAGGAGTTCCCTGGCATGGCACTTCTTCAAACAATGTGCTGACGACAAGACCCGAGTGGTTTGCACGCTGTGCCATCAGAGCCTGAAGCGAGGCATTAACGTTCTGAACCTGAGCACAACCTGCATGACCAGGCACCTGCATGCAAAGCATGAACTGCAGTGGAGTAAACACCTTAAAACCAAGGAAGTCACTCAGGCTCCCCCTGCTACCTCTTCTGCTGCTGCCGCCTCGGCCTATTCTGCTGCTGCCGCCTCGGCCTCTTCCTCCGCCTCTGGAGGAACGTTGGCACCTGCCGCCCAGCAAACAGGGGATGTACCACCAACACCACCACCACCACCTCCGTCACCAAGCGTCTCAACCATGTCACACGCCAGCGTTCAGCTCTCCATCTCACAAACATTTGATAGAAAGCGTAAATTCCCACCTAGCCACCCTCGATCCCTGGCCCTGAATGCCAGCATTTCTAAACTACTGGCCTATGAAATGCTGTCATTTAGGCTGGTGGACACAGACAGCTTCAAACAGCTCATGTCGCTTGCTGTCCCACAGTATGTTGTTCCCAGCCGGCACTACTTCTCCAAGAGAGCCGTGCCTTCCCTGCACAACCAAGTATCCGATAAAATCAAGTGTGCACTGCGCAACGCCATCTGTAGCAAGGTCCACCTAACCACAGATACGTGGACCAGTAAGCACGGCCAGGGACGCTATATCTCCCTAACTGCACACTGGGTAAATGTAGTGGCAGCTGGGCCCCAGGCGGAGAGCTGTTTGGCGCACGTCCTGCCGTCGCCAAGGATCGCAGGGCAACATTCTTTGCCTCCTGTTGCCACCTCCTCCTTCTCGGCTTCCTCCTCCTCTTCTTCCACCTGCTCATCCAGTCAGCCACACACCTTCACCACCAACTTCAGCACAGCCCGGGGTAAACGTCAGCAGGCCATTCTGAAACTCATATGTTTGGGGGACAGGCCCCACACCGCACAGGAGTTGTGGCGGGGTATTGAACAACAGACCGACGAGTGGTTGCTGCCGGTGAGCCTCAAGCCCGGCCTGGTGGTGTGTGATAATGGGCGAAATCTCGTTGCAGCTCTGGGACTAGCCAATTTGACGCACATCCCTTGCTTGGCGCATGTGCTGAATTTGGTGGTGCAGAAGTTCATTCACAACTACCCCGACATGTCAGAGCTGCTGCATAAAGTGCGGGCCGTCTGTTCGCGCTTCCGGCGTTCACATCCTGCCGCTGCTCGCCTGTCTGCGCTACAGCGTAACTTCGGCCTTCCCGCTCACCGCCTCATATGCGACGTGCCCACCAGGTGGAACTCCACCTTGCACATGCTGGACAGACTGTGCGAGCAGCAGCAGGCCATAGTGGAGTTTCAGCTGCAGCACGCACGGGTCAGTCGCACTACAGAACAGCACCACTTCACCACCAATGACTGGGCCTCCATGCGAGACCTGTGTGCCCTGTTGCGCTGTTTCGAGTACTCCACCAACATGGCCAGTGGCGATGACACCGTTATCAGCGTTACAATACCACTTCTATGTCTCCTTGAGAAAACACTTAGGGCGATGATGGAACAGGAGGTGGCCCAGGAGGAGGAGGAGGAGGATGAGGAAGAGGGGTCATTTTTAGCACTTTCAGGCCAGTCTCTTCGAAGTGACTCAGAGGGAGGTTTTTTGCAACAGCAGAGGCCAGGTACAAATGTGGCCAGCCAGGGCCCACTACTGGAGGACGAGGAGGACGAGGATGAGGAGGAGGTGGAGGAGGATGAGGATGAAGCATGGTCACAGCGGGGTGGCACCCAACGCAGCTCGGGTCCATCACTGGTGCGTGGCTGGGGGGAAAGGCAGGACGATGACGATACGCCTCCCACAGAGGACAGCTTGTCCTTACCCCTGGGCAGCCTGGCACACATGAGCGACTACATGCTGCAGTGCCTGCGCAACGACAGCAGAGTTGCCCACATTTTAACCTGTGCGGACTACTGGGTTGCCACCCTGCTGGATCCACGCTACAAAGACAATGTGCCCACCTTACTTCCTGCACTGGAGCGTGATAGGAAGATGCGCGAGTACAAGCGCACGTTGGTAGACGCGCTACTGAGAGCATTCCCAAATGTCACAGGGGAACAAGTGGAAGCCCAAGGCCAAGGCAGAGGAGGAGCAAGAGGTCGCCAAGGCAGCTGTGTCACGGCCAGCTCCTCTGAGGGCAGGGTTAGCATGGCAGAGATGTGGAAAACTTTTGTCAACACGCCACAGCTAACTGCACCACCACCTGATACGCAACGTGTTAGCAGGAGGCAACATTTCACTAACATGGTGGAACAGTACGTGTGCACACCCCTCCACGTACTGACTGATGGTTCGGCCCCATTCAACTTCTGGGTCTCTAAATTGTCCACGTGGCCAGAGCTAGCCTTTTATGCCTTGGAGGTGCTGGCCTGCCCGGCAGCCAGCGTTTTGTCTGAACGTGTATTCAGCACGGCAGGGGGCGTCATTACAGACAAACGCAGCCGCCTGTCTACAGCCAATGTGGACAAGCTGACGTTCATAAAAATGAACCAGGCATGGATCCCACAGGACCTGTCCGTCCCTTGTCCAGATTAGACATTAACTACCTCCCCATAACCATATATTATTGGACTCCAGGGCACTTCCTCATTCAATCCTATTTTTATTTTCATTTTACCATTATATTGCGATGCTACCCAAAGTTGAATGAACCTCTCCTCTGCCTGTGTGCTAGGCCTAAATATATGCCAATGGACTGTTGCAGTGGTGGCTGACGTGAAGCCTCATTCTCTGCTATGACATGCAGACTAATTCTCTGCTGACATGAAGACAGATTCTCTGTTACGGGACCTCTCTCCTCTGCCTGGGTGCCGGGGCCTAAATATCTGAGAATGGACTGTTCCAGTGGTGGGTGACGGGAAGCCAGATTCTCTGCTATGGAACCTCTCTCCAATTGATTTTGGTTAATTTTTATTTATTTAATTTTTATTTTTATTAATTTCCCTATCCACATTTGTTTGCAGGGGATTTACCTACATGTTGCTGCCTTTTGCAGCCCTCTAGCCCTTTCCTGGGCTGTTTTACAGCCGTTTTAGTGCCGAAAAGTTCGGGTCCCCATTGACTTCAATGGGGTTCGGGTTCGGGACGAAGTTCGGATCGGGTTCGGATCCCGAACCCGAACATTTCCGGGATGTTCGGCCGAACTTCTCGAACCCGAACATCCAGGTGTTCGCTCAACTCTACTCCTAAACTCAAATATACTGCAGCCATCTCATTGGCCCACAAGCTAGAAGCAGGGAGGGATCATGTGTACTGATTTAAAAAAATATTGAATATTCTAAATTACTATTATATATATCACTATATTCGAAATATTCACAAATTTTCGAAGTACCTATATTTGCGATAAAAATTCTAAATTCAAATATTCGTGATCAACACTACTCACAAGCCCAGTGATAGCATGTTCATCAGTCAGCTGGCCAAGTCAGGTGAATGGGCTTGGGCTGCAGAACCAAGCACAGCCATTATACAGTGTATAGTGCTTTGCTTGGCATGCTGTGAGCAGGCTGCAGCACACATCGGGGCACCACAGCCTCTTCAAACAGAAAATCTGGACTTTCCCAGACCAGATATTCATGAGCTATCCTGAGAATAGGTCAGGAAATTACAGCTCTGGTATACAGTATGGTGCCCAGTGCAAGAAAGTCAATGCTCCCATTTATCTCTATGGAAAGAGATTTTATTGGTTAATTATTTCGGAATTGTTTGTAAATAAATTGTCACTAAATAAATAGGGGAAAATTTACTCTTGGAGCATTTTGTGACAAAAAACTGGAGTGTATGCTTTGTATTAAATATGACAACCGTTTTACTGACTTTTCAAAGTTTTTTACACCTCGTCCAACAAGAGGGAATGGCTTTAAATGGAAGTCTGCATGAGCTAATTGCGCCTCCTTGCAGAAAACTTTTGGTGCATACTGTAAAACTACTCCAATTTATCATTGGCGTAAACTTAGTCTAGGCAATTTTTGGCAGATTTGATAAATTTAAGGATGGAATCCTAGCATAACTCTGGAGCAGGATTTAAAGTACTCATTTTAAAGGTCCATGAGCCAGAACAGTAAATCTGTTTAAAATGAAGACTGTGAGCTGTATTCTTAGATAGTGATGGCCGAACATCGGCCGGACCGATTTGCTAACGCGACCGAGCGAACGCGATCAAATGTTCGCAAACCGCACGTTCGCGGCAGGCCCCATTCATTTCAATGGCAGGCAAACCTGAAAAAACTTCAGGTCATATTTGCAGTCACCAAATACTTTCTAGAAGTGCACAAATGATCCCACAACATGGACTGTTATCTACCAGAGGGGATCAATGGCAAAAATTCCCACAAAAAAAATATGTATTTTAATCAGGGGCCATTTTTATGCGTCTTAAAGGTAAACTGCCAAAAATGTGCCCTGCTGGAGCCTAGAAATTTTTTATTTTAGACCATGGGAGTACAGGCCCCAAACATTAGACATTCACCGGACAGAAAATATCAAGTGATTATATGGCTGGAGGTATATTAGATGGTCATCGGATATAAATTTTACTGCAGGCCAGTGGACTACAGGCCCCAAAAATTCACCGTACAGAAAAGAACAATTGATAATGTGGCTAGAGGTACATTAGGCAGTTACCGTATAACAATTTTACTGTTGGGTAGTGGACTACAGGCCCCAAAAATGATTAAAGAAATAAAAATAGTAAAAACAGACCCTCCACATGTGTCATTTTGCCCTGTTTCAGCGCGCTCAGCAGATTGGCACCGTTGTCGCACACCACTTTACCAACTGTCAAATTGAGTGGGGTTATCCACTAATCGGCCTGTGACCGCAGAGCTGAAAGGAGTGCAAGACCAGTGTGGCTCTTGGCTTCCAGGCACAACATTCGCAGCACAGCATAGCTACGTCTCACCTGGCACGTCAAATAGGTTCTAGGGAGCTGGGGGATTGCAGCGGAAGAGCCGTTAGTAGTGGAAAAGGAGGAGTCAGCCGAGGAGGAGACGAAGGATGGAGTAGGAGGAGGAGAAAAAGAGGCAGGCCTGCATGCAATCCATGGCGGTAACACCAAATCCACACGGGTGCCATGGATTGCATGCTTTAAAAAAAATGTTGTGGAATCGCACTCACCAGATCTCGTGGTCACCCGGAATGCAGCAGCCTACCTGGAGTCCAAGATCCATCAGGGCTTCTATGTATCAAGTCCCATAAAAGAAGATGGAGGCAGCATGTCTGGTACAAAGATCTTTTTGTACTGGACATGCTGCCTCCATCTTCTTTTATGGGAATAGATTGCATGCTTGACAGCTGTCAGAAGGTTCACCAAGTGGGCAGTAAAAGTTATGTCCCTCCCCGGCCCGTGTTTGCTAGACCACGTGTCTGTGGTCAGATGTATCTTGGCACTGACACTGTGTGCCAGAGATACATTCACTTGCCACTAAACATAGCCATTTAGCTCTGGGATGCCCTTCTGGGAGAAATATTTCCTTTCGGGGACCTTCCATTGCGGTGTGCCAAAGGCCACAAATTTTCTAAAGGCCACCAATTTATATAGCAGTAGTTGGCGGGCTAGCAGTTCCAACAAGCCGGCGGTCAGCCGTTGGGTAAGAGGGTTATCCGGTGTCATCAACTTTTTACGTTCGAACATTTGGGCCACAGAAGCCTGCCTTTTCCAGATGAACACGACGACAGCACGGTGGAAGGTGTTATGGAGGACAAATGGGAGGAGAAGGAGAAGAGGCAGGACGTGGAGCGCCGGGAGTGTGGCTTTATGGGTTCTGATGGTGTTTCTCCCACTAGGCTTGGTGATGGGAGGCCAGGTGCCTTCTTAAGGCAGTCATCCCTAGTTGAGTGTTGGGCTTACCAGGACATGCTTTGACAGCACAGGCTGCAGATGGCAACACTATTGTCAGTAGCTGAAACATTAAAAAAAAGCCCACACTGCGGAGCAATGTGCGAGTGTTCTGGGAGCGCAAGATGTGACCGTGCATTGTGGATGGTTCGCTCCAGATACATTTGCAGTCTGCTTTTTGCCTCCTGTGCACTGCGAGTTCTGCCTGCTTCTCCTCCTTCTCCTCCCTATCTGCTGCTCCGTCTCTCCCTCTGAACTCCCCTCCTCTTCCTCTCTTGTGGGCACCCAAGTGACGTCCATCGACACGTCATCATCGTCACCCTCACCACCACTTACATTAGAGATCTCGGAGTAGGCAGCACCAGCGGGGACCACCCTCCTTGGGCTGATCTGGGTACTGTCATAAGACTGCTGTGTGGCGGCCGTTGCTACCTCCTCTTCCTCATCCGATGCCAATAATGGCTGCTCATCTGTAAGTTCTGGGAATGGGTGGGAAAATAATTCCTCTGACTCGAGTGGAGGGGCTATGGTGGTGGTAGTGGTGGTGTCTTTGGGGGTGCACACAGCAAAGAGTCAGGAGGGTGCTGATACAGTGGATGAAGATGGTGCAGAAGAGGAAGGCTGAGTGAGCCACTCACCCAACTCTGGTGCGTCATTTGACACCTGCAACCCCTGCATAATGGCCTGCTTCTTCCTCTGCCTGTTATTTTCAAAATGACCCTTTGACAAAGTCCCTATAGAAGAGCAGTTTTTGTGGAAGCAGGTATATCCCAGGCCTTAATCAATATTTTGTGGAGGCCTTTATATCAATACCCTGTATCAGTATTTTGTGGAAACAGGTATATAAAACCCAATAATGAGTATTTGCTGGAATCCTGCAAATCAAACCCCTTATTTGATATTTGGTGGAAGCTGCCGTATTACAGGCCTCAATCAATATTTGGTGGAAGCCGATGTATCAATACCCTCTATCAGTATTGTGTGGAAACAGGTATATAGAACCCCTTAATGAGTATTGTTCGGAAGCCGGTAAATAAAACCCCTTAATCAATATTTGGTGGAAGCCGGTGTATCGCAGGCCTCAATCTATATTTTGTGGAAGCTGGAGTATCACACCCCTCAATCAGTATTTTGTGGAAGCAGGTATATCGCACCCCTTGATCACATTTTTGGGGGGCAACAGGTATATCACACCAGTTGCAATTAGTTATTTCAACAGTGTTTGTTCCTCTATCTAGCTGCGGTATCTTAGCAGAACCGCAAGCAACTGCTGCACAATACAAATGCACTATAATATACTTTCTATGTTAGAAGGTATATTATAGGTATATCACACCCCTCTATCAGTTTTTATGGGGGGCAACAGGTATATCACACCAGTTGCAATTAGTTATTTGAAAAGCTTTTGACTCTATGTATAGCTGCAGTATATCAGCAGAACTGCACACAACTGCTGCACAATACAAATTCACTATAATATACTTTCTATGTTAGAAAGTATATTATAAGTACATCAAACCCCTCTGTATGTCACACCTATCGATATCACACCTATACCAGTCCATAAAAAGGACTTTTATGGCCCTATTAACTAGAGTTTGGTGTCCCTAACAGCCTGTCCCTGCTCCACACAGCAACCTCTCCCTACACTGGCAAAACACTGAATGTAAAATGTCGGCCAGATCAGGTTTATTTATAGGGTAGGGGTGTGTCCATGTGCTGAAACGTCTCAATTGGCTGTCCTGTCCCACCTGATGGATGTGTCATGGGACAAAGTTCTTCACAATGCTAAGAATATGGCGTCGGTGGACATAGCCATATGTTCGCCTGTTCGGCAAACCGCGAACGAGCAAAGTTTGCTGCAAAACGACCGCTATTAGTAAATCTATTGCCATTATTATGATGAGTCGTGACTGTACACACAGACAGCAATCAGTGGCTCATGAGATCAGCAGTAGGAGTAGAGCAGAATCGGTAAGGTAAGTGCAGTATGTGCCATTGTTTGCCATTTTTATACTCTGAGCTCATACGACAAAAAGTTAAAATCCCCAAATAATTCCTTTCACTTTAAAATTGTGACTGAATTCCCGCAGTTTAGATACAATTCGAAGTCTTTGGAAAAAAAAGAGGCAATAAGTAAATTTTTAATAAAAATAAAAAGTCACTACAATCCTGCATTTGCTAATTATCTGTAAGGCTACAGAGGTTTGGTAGTGAAAGACTTTTTCTTGATTCTCTCGATATTTCAGACTTCCAATGTTAATCATCTTTTCTACTCCACTTTATTTTAAATCTGAAAATGCATTATGGATAACATGTTTCTCAATCTCTCTCTCTCTTTTTTTTTTTTTTTTTTTTCCCTGCGCTATCTTAAGAGACAGAGAGCAAAAAATATGCCCCCCCCCCCCCCCCTGCATTTCCGGCTGAAATCCAGCTATTTTTTTTTTTTTTTCAGCCAAGCAGTGTGTCTCTAGGCAGTGTATGGTGGTAACGATTTTACATGAATTTAAACGTTTCAGCTCTAGTTTAGTTTAGGTGAAAGGACAATTCTTCTCATTAACGTGGGTTTTCTGAAAGGCTACCTTTTCATAAAAATGTACTGTAATAGCCTCAGCAGGATGAGTGATTTTGGAGCTATTGTAATTTAACCACTGTTCACTCTCTGCACTACATTTTATTACCGTACTTCTCTTTTCAATGTTTTTTGTTCTTTTTTTTGTGCTATTTTCCTTAGTTCTTTTTATAATTTGCTGTGTTGTTTTAGTATCAGCCCTGATGTATTGGGCAGATTCCATGCTTCTGAGTGTTTTAAACTTTTACATCCCCCCAATTGCTCATTATAATAAATTGTACATAAAACATGTATGAGAAAGAAAGCAAACCGGGTGTGCTGAGAGCCCATCATGGTTGTCTGTACAGTTTTTTGTTTTTTTATCCTGATAGGTTAAATTTAGGGCTTGTGCCCATATAACAGCTCCTATATGTTGCTAGAGCAGCACATGGGGACTCTACTGTACCTCTATTTACCTCCAGTTTCATACATACACATTAAAATGCCTCTTTTCTTGGCTCTCCCTGGAGACGGTCCCTGGTCCAACCTATCATATGCTAATCTGGGTGTTCTACACTTCCAGTGAAAGCGGGCAAATGTAGCTCTAACCAAATTTAAGTTAAGGTAACAGTGGCATGTGGCATTCTCCATTGGACTCTATGTACAGTATAAAAAGGTTTACAAAAGCTTCTGGCGGAAAATATCTGCATTGAGGTGGTGCATGCCGTTAAAATAATATTAATTAGAATTATTATTTTAAATAGTTCCCAGCACAGTGTATAATCCTCATAATCCTAATTTCAAACATGCCTTAATGTGCTGTCTCTCCTCCCACATTTCTGCCCCAAAACATGTTTTAATCAATATGCAAATTAGTATAAACAATAAAATCGAGTATAAAAATCTGTACATATCAACAAAAGAGCCCAGAAGCTCCCATTCGAATAGAGCCCCTACTTCCTACTTCGCCTTTTCTCCACCTCCCTCTGCTCTCGATGTCATCAGGCCACCACCGGAAGTCTCCCACAGACACACATATCATATCTGTCTGCATCTGTGCCATCTGTGCCCTTCTATTGGCTGCAGAATTAACACCTTAACTGCAGATTCTTCTTGCGCATGTGCAGCTTACTTGGGATTGGGAGTATGAGCGCTAAAGAGCGCTGGGAACTGTATAATACATGGCGTGGTGGTGACAGACTTGCTTGAATTTACTATGGATTGCTAATAAGCATCCAGACCTCTGAAAAAAAATCTCAAAAAAATTTGCACAAAACACAGCTAAATGCTGATTGCAAAAACGTCCTTCCACATGTGCCCTCCTAAAGGGCAGACAAATTATAAACACAGACCATACAGCTTTTATAGGTACCAGCCATGGCCCGAAATTCACTGTATTTGCATTAAGTTAGCAAATAAAAGGCCAATACTAAATGAAAGCAAACAGAGATTGCAAAGCTGTACAGAACTCATGCAAACAGTATATTGGAAATTATATAACTTTTCATTATATCTTCAGTCATTTTTATTTGCAGAAACTGGGTTTCTGCTACTCTCTTGGAATATTGTCGAGATTTTTTTGTTCACATTGTATAAATTGCACTGTTGAACCATTTGGTTTCCAGTTTGGATGATCAAAACCTCAGCACATAAAAGTGTGTTATAGAAGAGACTGCCTCTGTTACACAGACTTGTTTATGTCCTTCCTTCTCATCTTACAAGAAAAGGAAGAATAGACCATAGCATCATCAATCCATTAGATATGTACCAGTAATGAGAGGGGTTTTGGGGGGACACTGTATAGTAAAGGGATATACAGTGAGGCGTGAGATTATCATGAGGGGAGTATTTTAATTCAGTTTTGCTAAAGTCTGATGATTGGTGTTGAATCTGACGAAATGGCCTGTTTGGCCCAAAAACACATAATTCTCATCCAATACAGAAGTTATTATCAAGTACGCTATACCTGACTTTCATCCACTGTGACGAGCAGCGCACATTGGGTTTCCTCTCTGCATTTTGGCTTGATTTGCTCTGGCAGGCAGGGTAAGCGGACGCAGTACAGAGGCAAAAACAAGGATGTAAATCAAAGTTCTGTGTTTTATTCACACAATAGGAAAAACAAGAAAAAAGTAACGGTGTTCAGTTTTGGTGCTTGTTCATCCCACACAAAGTCCACAGTGCACAAAACCTTCACCTGGTCAGTAGATTTCCACCCACACTCCACAGCAGGCTTTAGAGGCCTGTTTCCACCAGCATACAGCTCTCACAGCTCCACAGCTTCACAGCTTCTCTGTCATGGAGGATAATTTCCTAGCTGAACGTGCTGGCTGGGTTTTTATATCCCAGCCAAAACCCGGCCTGGAACCGTGGGGAACAGCCACACACCCTGCTCTTTGGCTGCTCCCAATAAGAACCGGCTTGGATCTGCTTTACAGCCATACTAACAGCTGAAATGTCAGACTGCACTACAGAACTGACACTTCAGGAAAAAAATCTGTTTCTTACCTCACCGAGGCCAGGAACCTCGGTGATACGTATCTTCCATCAATGACTGCTCCTTGTTCCTTCTTACTATATATATTAAAATATAGTAGTCAAAGGTATTTTATTGGGATTTTATGTGATAGACCAACATAAAGTAGCAAGTATGTGTGAAGTGAAAAGACAATGATGCATGGTTTTAAAAAAAATGTAATCAATAAAAATCTGAAAACTATGGTGTGCATTTATATTTAGCCCCCGGTTCTCTGATACCCCTAAATAAAGTCCAGTGTGACCAATTGCCTTCAGAAATCACCTAATTAGTAAATAGAGTCCACCTGTGTGTAATTTAGTTTCAGTATAACTACAGCTCTTCTGTGAAGGCCTCAAAGGTTTGTTAGAGAACATTAGTGACCAACCAGCATCATGAAAACCAAGGAACACACCAGACAGGTCAGAGATAGAATTGTGGAAAATTGTTATACAGTGTTAGGTTATAAAAAAAACATCCCAAGCTCCGAACAGCTCACGGAGCACTGTTCAATCCATCATCCGAAAATTGAAGGAGTATGGCATAACTGCAAATCTACCGATACAGGGCTGTCCACATAAACTGCCAGCCCAGGCAAGGACAGCACTAATTAGATAAGCAGCCAAGAGGCCCATGATCACTCTGGAGGAGCTTGCGAAAATCCATAGCTCAGGTGGGAGAGTCTGTCCATAGGACAACTATTAGTCATTTACTCCACAAATGTGGCCTTTATGGAAGAGTGGCAAGAAGAAAGCCATTTTAAAAACAAGCCATAGGAAGCTATGTTTGCAGTTAACCAAAAGTCATGTATGGGACACAGCAAACATGTGGAAAAAGGTGCACTGGTCAGATGAGACCAAAGTTTTCACCCTAAAAGCAAAATGCTATGTGTGGCGGCAAAAATTGTGGTGGCAGCAACGTGTTGTAGGGATGCATTTCCTCATCAGGGACAGGAAATATGGTTAGAGTTGGGAAGATGGATGGAGCTAAATACAGAGCAATCCTAGAGGAAAACCTTCAGAGGCTGCAAAAGACTTTGAACTGGTTAAGGGGTTCACTATCCAGTAGAACAATGAGCCTAATCATGAAGCCAGGGCTACAATGGGATGGCTTAAATGAAAGTGTTTTTATGTGTTACATTGGCCCAGTCAAAGTCCCGACCTAAATCTCTTTGAGAATCTGTGGCAAAACTTAAAAATTCCTGTTCACAGATGCTCTCCGCCCAATCACATTGAGCTTGAGCTATTTTGCAAAGAAGAATGGGCAAATATTTTAGATCTATTTCTAGATCTGAAAAACTAGTAGAGACAAACCCGAAAATAAGTGCAACTGTAATTGCAGCGAAAGATGGTCCTACAAATATTGACTCAGAGGATCTGAATAAAAATGCACCCCACACTTTCCAGATTTGTATTTATTAAACATTTTGAAAACCAAGTATAATTTTCTTTTCTCTTCACACTTACTACTTTGCTGGTCAATCACATAAGTTCCAGGGGAGTGAATACCTTTTGAGGAACTATATATATATATATATATATATATATATATATATACACAGTATATATACAGTGGATATAAAAAGTCTACACACTCCTGTTAAAATGTCAGGTTTTTGTGATGCAAAAAAATGAGACAAAGATAAATCATTTCAGAACTTTTGCCACCTTTAATGTAACCTATAAACTGTACAACTCAATTGAAAAACAAACTGAAATATTTTAGGTAGAGGGAATAAAACAAAAAAATAATAATAATCTGGTTGCATTAGTGTGCACACCCTTTTATAACTGGGGATGTAGCAGTGTTCAGAATTAGGCAATCACATTCAAAACCATGGTAAATAGGAGTCAGCATACACCGGCCATCATTTAAAGTGCCTCATATTAACCCCAAATAAAGTTCAGCTTCTCCACAGAGCATGGACCACAGAGAGCTTCCAAAGCATCAGAGGGATCTCATTGTTAAAAGGTATCAGTCAGGAGAAGGGTTCAAAAGAATTTACAAGGCAATAGATATACCATGGAACACAGTGAAGACAGTCATCATCAAGTGGAGAAATATGGCACAACGGTGACATTACCGAGAACTGTTGATGAAAAGATGAGAATAAAACTGGTCTGGGAGGCTACTAAGAGGCCTATACCAACATTAAAGAAGCTGCAGGAATATCTGGCAAGTACTGGCTGTATGATACATGTGACAACAATCTTCTGTATTCTTCATATGTCTGGGCTATGGGGTAGAGTGGCAAGACGAAAGCCTTTTCTTACAAAGAAAAACATCCAAGCCAGGCTACATTTTGCAAAAACACATCTGAAGTCTCCCAAAAGCATGTAGGAGGAGGTGTCATGATCTGATGAAACCAAGGTTTAACTATTTGGCCATAATTCCAAAAGATATGTTTGCTGCAAAAACAACACTGCACATCACCAAAAGAACACCATACCCACAGTGAAGCATGGTGGTGGCAGCATCATGCCAAGGGGCTGTTTTTCTTCAGCTGGTACTGGGGCCTTAGTTAAGCTAGAGGGAATTATGAACAGTACCAAATACCAGTCAATATTGGCACAAAACCTTCAGGCTTCTGCTAGAAAGCTAAACATGAAAAGGAACTTTATCTTTCAGCATGACAATGACCCAAAGCATACATCCAAATCAACCAAGGAATTGCTTCGCCAGAAGAAGATTAAAGTTTTGAAATGGCCCAGCCAGAGCCCAGACCTGAATCCGGTTGACAATCTGTGGGGTGATCTGAAGAGGGCTGTACACAGGAGATGCCCTCGCAATCTGACAGTCAAATCTTGCCAAGTCAAAATGTGCCATGCTGATAGACTCATACCCAAAAAGACTGAGAGCTGCAATACAATCAAAATGTGCTTCAACAAAGTATTAGTTTAAGGGTGTGCACACTTATGCAACCATATTATTTTATTTTTATATTTTTTCTTCCCTAAAAGATTTCAGTTTGTTTTTTAATTGAGTTGTACAGTTTATAGGTCACATCTGGGCTCATATGAAAGAATACAATTTTAACATGTAACTTTTAAAAATGATAGAAACCCTTGTCAGTATGTTTTCCAAAAGTTGAGTGAATAAATTATCGGTCATTAGTGCTCCCATTTGTAAAGCTTACAGAGCACATTTAGAATCAGTCTTGACGTCTGATATGTCTGCCAGTAGGTTATTATTTGACAGAAAAGGTGATGTGAGAATTAAAGTCTCAAAGGAATCCATTAATGGCTAAATGTTATCTAGATTAAGATTCTATAGTACTTGCAAAGGTAGGCATTTATATTCACTGTCTAGTTGCAGACCTTAACAGTAGCGTTGCTGTGATGCAGATGAGCTAATGGCCTCAGGGTTTAGCAAACAGCTAGTGTTGGCCTCAGGCTCCTGTACACAATTGGTGCAGTCTTCAGGCAGAAATGTTAGCGGGACTCCTAACAACGGCTGAGGTGGCCTGCCTCAGGCACTGACATAGTACAAAACACATCAGGCTGCAATATGGAAGAGGAACATCTATGTATAGGATTAATATATTGTATCTATATGGAATTTGTAAATTTTGTAAGACAAATTTAGTCACATGTTTTAATCATTGGAAGAAAATATCTCTATAATCAAATACTTCTTGACGGTTTATATAAAGTTAAAATTTCCTTTAATTGGGTAACTAGATAGCCTACTAAGTTCACAAGATATAGCCTCCAAATTATCTTGGAGGTCTCTAAAGCAAAATCTTTATATCTTTATGGACCACTTCTGTTCAACCATCATTTTAAATGTAACTCCTCCTGGGTCAGCTAATGATCCCACACTCTACTGGTCATTGACTATTTCCCCATTTAAGAATTTCTGATATCCAGGGGCACTTATAAGCTTTTGTGTTGCCTAATTTGGAATGTGAAATGGTGCCATGATACTGAAGATAAAAAAGTTAACTTTAGCTGTAATGAAATACTAAGGTCCGTCCTGACCACAGCAAGTGAACCTCCAAACTGTTAACAGTCTTCCAAAACCACTCTAGGTGGTCAAAAGCTAAGACTACCTCTAAGTTCTTCACCAGAGCCTGCCAAAAGGCCCACTGGACTTTGCTGCTAGAGACCCAGTTTATATCCTGGTCAAAACCAGGAGAGACAGACACAGACAATGCAAGCGTGTTAATCTAGAGACAAGTCAAGGTCAGTTTGCAAGGAAAATCAATATAAGCAGGAACATCATACACAGGGTTAACCCATAAACATGCTACTAGTCAATTCATCAATAAACAATAATAGAATATTACCCAGTATAGAGCTAGGGTTAATTAGTTTAGAAAAAAGACAGATGAGATTTAATAAAGATGTATAAATATACCCGAGATCAACACAGGGATCTATTCAATGATCTATATACACTCAGGGATGTAATTGTAATGAGGGGACACCCTGTATGTCTAGACTAGAGGAATGAAGGTTTTTCCATCATCAAAGAAGAGGATTCTTTACTGTAAGAGCAGTGAGACTATGGAGCTCTCTGGCAGAGGAGGCTGTGATGTTGAACTCACTAAACAGTTCAAGAGTAGAGTTGAGCGGACACCTTGATGTTCAGGATCGACGGGTTCGGCTGAACTTCACAAAAAAGTTTGAGTTTGGGACCCACACTTGACCTGAACTTGACCCCGAACCCCATTGAAGTCAATAGGGACCCAAACTTTTGAGCACTAAAATGGCTGTAAAAATGTCATGGAAAGGGCTAGAGGGCTGCAAATGTGGTTAAGAGCATGGCAAGTGCTCTGCAAACAAATGTGGATAGGGAAATGACTTTAAATAACATAAAATATGTAAAAATAAAAAATATATACACTCACCTAAAGAATTATTAGGAACACCTATTCTATTTCTCATTAATGCGATTATCTAGTCAACCAATCACATGGCAGTTGCTTCAATGCATGTAGGGTTGTGGTCCTGGTCAAGACAATCTCCTGAACTCCAAACTGAATGTCAGAATGGGAAAGAAAGGTGATTTAAGCAATTTTGAGCGTGGCATGGTTGTTGGTGCCAGACGGGCCGGTCTGAGTATTTCACAATCTGCTCAGTTACTGGGGTTTTCACGCACAACCATTTTTAGGGTTTACAAAGAATGGTGTGAAAAGGGAAAAACGGATGGGCTACAACAGCAGAAGAGTACTCATCTCCACTACAAATAGGAAAAAGAGGCTACAATTTGCACAAGCTCACCAAAATTGGACTGTTGAAGACTGGAAAAATGTTGCCTGGTCTGATGAGTCTCGATTTCTGTTGAGACATTCAAATGGTAGAGTCCGAATTTGGCGTAAACAGAATGAGAACATGTACCCATCATGCCTTGTTACCACTGTGCAGGCTGGTGGTGGTGGTGTAATGGTGTGGGGGATGTTTTCTGGGCACACTTTAGGCCCCTTAGTGCCAATTGGCCATAGTTTAAATGCCACGGGATACCTGAGCATTGTTTCTGACCATGTCCATCCCTTCATGACCGCCATGTACCCATCCTCTGATGGCTACTTCCAGCAGGATAATGCACCATGTCACAAAGCTCGAATCATTTCAAATTGGTTTCTTGAACATGACAATGAGTTCACTGTACTAAAATGGCCCCCACAGTCACCAGATCTCAACCCAATAGAGCATCTTTGGGATGTGGTGGAACGGGAGCATCGTGCCCTGGATGTGCATCCTTCAAATCTCCATCAACTGCAAGATGCTATCCTATCAATACGGGCCAACATTTCTAAAGAATGCTATCAGCACCTTGTTGAATCAATGCCACGTAGAATTAAGGCAGTTCTGAAGGCAAAAGGGGGTTCAACGCCGTATTAGTATGGTGTTCCTAATAATTCTTTAGGTGAGTGTATATAATCTTGATCTAGGTGGATGAGGTCCATGTGGAGTAGGATGTTGAGGAGGCGGTGGATGTGGCGGTGTAGGTGGAAGTGGTGGTGGAGGAGGAGGAGGAATATAACCTGTGATAACCACGTTCAGACAATACACTGGCTGCAGGGCAGGCCAGCACCTCCAAGGCATAAAGGGCAAGCTCAGGCCATGTGCCCAATTTGGAGATCCAGAAGTTGAAGGGGCAGACCCATCATTCAGTACGTGTAGGCGTGTGCACACATACTACTCCACCATGTCACACGTCCCCGATGCTAATGCTTGAGGACCAAAAGAACAGAAACAGAAGGCGAAATGTTCGCATCAAAGGGCTACCTGAGTCCTGGGCCTCTGAATCCCTGCGCAAAGTAGCTCTGGAAATTTTTGCCGATCCTTTAGGCCAGGAGTCGGCTGCTTCGATCATAATAGAGCGGATCCACAGGGCTCTGAGACCAGCCCCGAAGCCGAATGAAAGGCCCAGAGATGTTATTTGCGGCCTACTATCGTTCGTGGATACTGCTCGCATAATGGCCTCAGCCAGGGAGAAAAGGCAGATTGTATACGACGGAACAGACATTGCACTGTACCAGGACATTGCGCCTACTACACTTGCAAAATGGCACATCATGAAGCCACTACTGGACGAGTTGAGAGAGCAAAAAATCCCATATGTTTAGCTATACCATTTTGGCATTGTTATTATAAAAAACTGAAAACGCATTGCTATCCATACTCCAGACGACCTGGAAAGAGCCTGGGATGCTATAGGAATACACCCGGTATTCTTACGCAGATTGAAGCCTGGAGGAAGGTGCAAAAGACGAAGTGCAAGATGAATAAACCGGCATCCGAGATGTGTTCTCCTCCACCCTGAAGACAGAACCAGGGATCGTAGGCCTCAATTTACAATGGACAGCCGGAATAGCTGTAGCTGAACGCTGACCCATGGAGAGCTTCTACTTCACACAGGTTTTGAGCTCTGAGTATTGGAGGTATGTTAACTATCATAACATGCCAGTTATTGAGAGTCACTAGGATTCTGATGTATTATAAAAAAATAAAAAAAAGTTTATGTATTTGATATAGGTTCTGAGGCAAACCTAAAATGTATAGGATCGGGTTGATGTCATAACGTCCTGATAGACACTACCACTACCTCCTTACCTCTCATTACTTTCCTAATTCTCAGCAATCGACTTACTACTACCTCCTCTCCCCCCCCCCTCCCTCCTCCTCCTCCCCTTCCCTTACTCTCCCTCCATCTCTCCCCTCCCCTTAAGCAATTAAGCTTAAAAAAAAAAAAGTTACTATAGTCCAAACATGTTGGCAAGGAAAAGTATGCACAATGGCATACACCCTCAGATATCCTTTATAAGTGTATGCCCTAATAGAACTGAATATGTTTTGATAAATATTACCCTATCCTCCCCAAGGAGGATGACAAAATTGGAATAAATTTGCAGGTTCACCAATCAGTTACTAAAATACAGCTTGGTTTGCAAGCTTGGAGTGCGTAGGCTAAGTCAAGTTTCTTACCTCCTCCCCGACTTCACAACACTCTCTAATCACTACACCCCCCCCCCGCCCCACCCACTCTTGACTTAGCAGACTCTAAGCTAATGATTATAGTTGAATAAGATATTGTTGTATTGCTCAATACTTGTATTCTTATACTTTTTTTTTCTTCTCTCTGTTCTACACTATTCTATTCCCTAATACCCTCCTTCCTCCTTCCCCTTTCCCTATTGAAAAAGCTCACAAACTTCTTATACTAGTGAGGGTACTTAGGGTCTCTTCACCTAGGAGAAAATGGCAGAAATAAAAATAACAACTTTCAACGTTAACTGCCTCAACTCACCTCAAAAGAGGGGTCAAGTGATGCTAGCCCTAAGAAAAATGGGTTCCCACATAGCATTTTTACAAGAGACTCACCTACACCAGAAAAAAATACCAAAATTACCATCTCGCCCATTTAGTCAATGGTTTCACAGCACTCCCCCTACGTCAGCCTTCAAGGGAGTTTCTATTGCTATTCACCATTCCATACCTTTTACACTAGATCAGCAGCTCACAGACGATGAAGGCAGACTTCTGATTTTGAAAGGGGAAATAGCCTCACGAAAAAAACACTTTAGCTAACCTATACGCCCCAAATACAGCTACAGTACAATGCTTCTCAAAGCTTTGGACACCATTAAACACTTTGCAGAAGGCCAGGTGATCTTGGGTGCGGACCTCAACTCGACTCCTCTACATCCAAATCACATATCGCTCAAAAACATATTAGCAGGTTACATAGAAAATTACAAGATTTACAATTGAAAGACATATGGAGAAATAGCAATCCTACAGTTAAGGACTATTCCTTTTTCTCTAACCCACATGGCTCATACCAGAGACTTGATCACATCCTAACATCTGCCTCTCTTTTGCCTGTTTCCAGCGCTGCCGAGATTGGGAGTATCACCATTTCTGACCATGCACCATGTCACGTGACCCTCGCCCTGGCCTCCCTACCAAGAAGAGAGTGGAATATGAGACTTAACAAATCTCTGTTGAATAACAGGCCACATCTCGAACAGGTTAGGTCTCAACTAGAGTTGTATTTTGGGATTAATTCCACCGCACACAGCACTTCTATTGAGTGGGAAGCTCACAAAGCCTACGTTAGGGGGTGCTTTATCTCTATTGGTACCAAGGTCAAAAAGGAACATCAGAAGAATCTAGACTCCATACTAGCTCAGATAATGAAGATAGAAAAGCTAAACAAATTGTCTGCATGCAGAAAGAAACAGGAAGAGCTAGCAGAACTCAGAATCCAACTTAAGAAACTGTTAGCCCAGAAAGTGAGGGAACAGATGCTAAACTTCCAACACAAAGTGTACGCACATGGGGACAAAGGAGGCAAACTGATATCCTCACTATTAAAAAAGACAAAAATGTGACACACATCCCCAAGATAAAAAAGATAGATGGCAATGTCACCCAAGAAACACCTAAGATAGCAGAGGCCTTCCAAAAATTTTATGAGGAACTATATAACCTTAGCAAAGTAAAATTTCCAGACCAAAATGAAATTAGGCGGACACATATTAAAATATTCCTAGATTCCCTCAGGCTACCATCAGTCCACCCAGCCGACTTAGATTCATTAACGACCCCAGTTACATTGGAGGAAGTGAGTTTTATTGTACGTAGTTTTCCCCCGGGAAAGAGTCCAAGAACAGATGGTCTGCCTCTTCTTTACTATAGGAGTTTAAGGGACATCCTGTTACCCAGACTTACTGACGCGTGCAACACGTTAATGCAAGGAGGCCTACTGCCTAGACAGACACAAGAATCATATGTCACACTAATCCATAAAGAAGGTAAAGATCCCCAGAATTGTGGAAGCTATAGGCTGATTTCCCTCTTGAATCTGGACCTGAAGATTTGGGCCAAAATCCTAGCAACTAGATTAGGCAAAATATTACCCTATCTAATAGGCCCAGAACAGTCGGGATTCATCCAAGGCAGGGAGGGGAAAGATAATGCTCACAGAATTTTTCACGCAATCCACGCCGCTAAAACAAAAAAATTCCCGTTGACCCTGTTAAGCATAGACGCTGAGAAGTCGATTGACAGGGTCAACTGGAGCTTCATGAAAATAACACTAGAAGAATTGTCCATCCCTGACCCATTCATACATTCAATATTCACACCATACCAGCAAACACATGCTAGACTGAAGGTCAATGGTGCACTTTCCCCAACCTTTGAAATAACAAATGAGACAAGGCAAGGGTGCCCATTGTCCCCCTCTCTATTCATCCTAGTTGTAGAGACGCTCATCCAGATGGTCAGACAGTCCTTGGAAATCAAAGGGGTTAGTCATAGCCAAGAAGATCTAAAATGTACTGCTTTTGCAGACGTCCTTTTGTTCTTGGTGACTAACCCTGATAAAGGACTAGAACACTTAGTCAAAAAGATCGAGATTTTTAGCCAGATTTCAGATTTTAAGGTCAATCACTCTAAGTCTGAAATATTAAACATCTAATTTTCTGACTCAAGAACAACCTCCCTACAGTCCCACCTTCCATTTCACTGGACCAAGGGACCAATAAAGTATCTAGGGATATTGATACCAAAGAACTTGGAGGATTTATTTAGATGTAACTACACACCTCTTAAAAGTGATATCGCACGACTGATGCAGAAGTACAATTTTCCATACCTATCCTGGATGGGCAAGTAGAATGTGATTAAAGCCTATGTTTTTCCCAAGATCCTATATGTAATGCAAATGGTTCCGATACACCTTCCAAAAACATTCTTCCTAGAGATTAGGCAAATCTTTTCTAAATTCCTATGGAACGGGAGAAAACCTAGACTCTCACATAATCTTTTAGTCAGGCATATAGACAGAGGAGGTTTGGGACTCCCAGATGTTTCAAAATATTACCAAGCTATACAGATAAACAGATGGTTAGAATCTGTGGATTCCAAGAGACAACCAGATGTACAAGAACTAATGCAACATAGTGTGGGACCCGCGCTCCAGAGACTTCTCTAGTTACCTGACATAATCCAAAACAAGAATAAAGGTCTTGACCCCTTATTGAAAGGGATCAGAGAGACATGGAAAGAGCTAAGCAAAACTCTAGCTCCCAACCAGTCTCCTCTTTTACCAGCAAATCTTATCCCTGACTTACTGGGAAATAACAGAGATATTCACCCGGAGATCTGGTCATCGCTCGCCCAAGTTAGACTAGGGGAAGTAGCCCCTAACACAGAAGCATCTATATTGAGTAGGCTACCAGAGCAAATTAAAAACTTACCAGGCTTTTTCTCACAGCATCATACATAAGTGCTGTGTGCGGTGGATTGAGAAAGAGGTGCAGCTCAGGAAGACCATTGAATGATTTTGAAAATATTTTATTATCTCCACTTCCTAAACAGAGAAGAATTGCAGCAATTTATGCTATGGTGGGAGCTGAGGGCGAGGCGAAAAAACCTTTATACGTTAGAGAATGGGAGAGAGAGCTTGACACTGTCTTCTCGGATCAGGAACTTAAAAAGATCCTAGATTTTTCACATGGAACGTCACCATGCATACGCCTACAAGAAAACCACTTCAAGCGTCTCTCCAGATGGTACAGAACCCCAAAGTTCTTACACAAAAGTGGTATAGCCCCCAAAAGGCTGTGCTGGAGATGTGGCAAAGGAGTAGGATCATTATCCCACATATGGTGGACATGCCCACTGATCACACCTTTTTGGGAGAGTTACTAAAATAATAAATAAAGTCTCCAATTCTGAGTTAAAGATCACATTATAAATAGTCTTCTTTTCACTATCAACTGACCTTTATAGGCCATCTAAACGCAATTTAGTAACCTATCTCATCTCGGCAGCCAAAGCCATCATATCTCTTCATTGGAGGAATACCAATACTCCTTCAATACAAGAATGGAAAGCTAAAGTTAATCAAATTTGTCAATTTGAAGAAATGACAAGTTGGATTGACAGAAGTCATGAGAAATTCTTGAAAACTTGGCAACCTTGGAAGTCACTGAAAGATGGTGAGTGATGTCATGTGCTATAGTGACAACTCAATACCGCATTCAGAGAAGATTTGCATCACTTGACCAGCATGGCAAACATTTGTCTAGTTTCTAAAAATATAGCTAGACCTATTAGTATTAGTAATCTATGTGAACCCCCCCCCCTTCTTTCCCCTCCCTCTTTACCCTCTCCTATCTTTTTTTCCCCCCTCATCTTTCTTCTCAATGTCCTTTCTCTTCACACTGTCCTCTTCACAATGTCCTTTCTCTTCACACTGTCCTTTCTCTTCACACTCTTCTTCCTTTCTCTGTTTTTGTATACATTTATCTAATGTATAATTTGTTCAGCATTCAGGTAGCCAAGGCAACCTTGAACACTCAAACGTACTGCATCTTTGATATATTATTGAATATTTGGGAGTTGTACAAGGAATTGTGAATTCTCCAACATCTCTGGCTACTATTCTTTGGATGACTTTGATGTTATTTTATGAAGTTACTATTTGTTCTGCCTGATTATTTGTAACATCTTTTCTATAGATTATCAATTTATGGCCATCAGGCTCATGTTGGTATGTATCCATATAGAAAAATTCTGAAAATAAAGAATTGATTAAAAAAAAAAAAAATTGTAAAATGTCACCCAAGAATGTAACAGAAAAATGTGTGACATTTATTAACCTGTCTACTAGGTAGAGCAGGGGTATATCACAGGCAATAATTGGTGAATTTAAACCGAAAATGTAACAGACAAATTATTGATTTTTTTTTACCTGTCTACTAGGTATAGCATGGGTATATAACAGCCAAAAATTGGTAAATTTCACCTAAAAATGTAACAGACAAGTTAGTGATTGTTTTTTACCTGTCTACTAGGTATAGCAGTGGTATATCACACCCAAAAATTGTTCGGTCCCTTGGTGGGCAGTAGCAGGAGTACTGTCTAGGGGACGGCCGCTCCGCTTTTGCACCCTGCTCCCTCTTCCTCCGAACTATACAGGTTACTTGCATGACCTTGATTCCATGTGGGGTCGATGACCTCATCGTCCTCCACATCATCTTCCACCCAGTCTTCACCCCTGTCCTCCTTGTCGGTCTGCACACTTTCAAAAGCCACAGCAGTTGGCACCTGTGTTTTGCTGCGATGCTCTTCTCATGTACTCATCTTAAAATATAAGTGGTTAGGCATCGGTGCATCAATCTATTCCACTTCTGGGGCAGGGCTAGGTGGATGGCCCTGGGAAACTCTGCATTAAAAAGCAGAAGAGACTGCTGCATGACTTGGGGCTTAGACTGCTTGGCTGATTTGCAAGGGGGTGAGGTGAAAGATTGATGGACATTGGCTTCAGGTGCCAACTCAGATTTTTCAGCAGGATACCCGGGTGGGAGACAATGTGAAGGAACTCAGCAACCCAATCTACTATCACCTGTACTTGTTCTGGCCTCACCATTCGTAGATCCGCATTAGGCCCGACCAAATGCCGCTGAAGGTTCTGTCGCCTACTCGCACCTGAGGAAGGTGTTTCACTTGTGCGTGTAGCGGGCACAGATCGCCCACATCCTCTCCCTGCAACAGGAGCGCCACTAGCAGCACCACAACCGGGGCCAAGTCCCTTATTTCATGTTCTCCTCATATTGCAAAAATGTAGGATCTTGCCCAAAATGGGTGTATTTTTAATAACAGAATAGAACAAGAGTATCTATTGCGTGTATCTCACATTGACAGATGCAGCAAATGCTTCAAAATTAAGATTTTTGCTCTAAATGAGTGGTTTTTTTAAATACCAGAATAGCACAGCAGTATCTAAAGCGTGTATCTCACACGTACAGATGCAGACAAAGCCGCAAATAAAGACTTTCGCCCAAAATTGGTGTTTTCGTTACTACCAGAATAACACAGCAGTATGTAAAGCTTGTATCTCACACGTACAGATGCAGATAAGGTCCCAAAATAAGATTTTTGCCCAAAATGGGTGTTTATTTAATACTAGAATAGCACAGAAGTATGTAAAGAGTGTATCTCACAATAATAGATGCAGCAAATTAAGATTTTTGCCCTAATTGTGTGTTTTCTTAATACCAGAATAGGACAGCTGTATATACCACTTAAATTTCACACATACATATGCAGACAAGGCCACAAAATAAGTATTTTGCCCAAAATGGGTGTTTTTTAAATCCCAGATACTATAGCTGTATTTATAGCTTAAATTGCAAACTGACTAAGGCCCCAGATGGAGGGTATTGCCAAAAACTGGTGTTTTTTTCAAAGCCAGAAAATTATTGAACTATTTCAAGCATGTTTTTAACAATCACAGATGCAGCAAAGGCTGCAATATTAAGTACTTTGCCCAAAAATTGTGTTTTTTTAATAACAGAAAATGACAGCAATATATAACACTTGAATTTCACACGTACAGATGCAGCAAGGGCTGTAAAATTGTGTATTTTGACCAAAAAAGGTGTTTTTTTAAAACCCAGAAAATTATAGCTGTATTTCTAGCTTAAATTGCACACTAACTAATGTGGCAGAGGCCCAAGATGGAGGTTATTGCCAAAAATGGGTGTTTTTTAAAAGCCAGAAAAACATTGAAGTATTTCAAGCTTGTTTTTAACAATCACAGATGCAGCAAAGGCTGCAATATTAAGTACTTTGCCCAAAAAGGGTGTTTTTTTAATAACAGAATATGACAGCAGTATATAACGCTTGAATTTCACATGTATAGATGCAGCAAGGGCTGTAAAATTGAGTATTTTGCCAAAAAAGGGTGTTTTTTAAAACCCAGAAAATTATAACTGTATTTCTAGCTTAACTTGCACACTGACTAATGCTGCAAAGGCACCAGATGTAGGATATTGCCAAAAATTGGTGGTTTTTTTAACTCAGATTTTTATTGCAGTATTTCAAGCTTGGATTTCAATGTCACAAAAGCATATATGCAGTGCTGGTGCCCTAAACTTTCATAAAATGGCCGCTGCCACCCACCTAACACATGGATAAAAGTTTTTTTTCTTTGTCACTGGGCTCAGGGCAGGCTAAAAAGATTGTGCACTGCACCCACACAACAAAATCTATGTAGATCGCTGAGTTCTTTTTTTTTTTTTTTTTTTAAATATTTCTTTATTGTTATACAAAACACATTAAATATACAGTATCAGACCATCCAACGGGTCATTACAATAATCATTCAAATTAACTTTTTACCCCTACCACCCCCCCACCCAAGTACATCACTATTTATAATAACAGTATAAGGTACTATTTATAATGACAATATATGGCTATATTTATTTTTCCTTTCCCCTTCTTCCACCCTCCTTCTTCTTTTTCCCTTTTACAGATATCCTTTTGTTACCATAGTCTCAAAAATAATCATCTATAGATTGGATAGAAATTGCAACTTTTTAAACCATCGGAAAAAGATGAAAAAAAAAGGAAAGGAAAAACATTCCATTCTTATTTTATACATACCCGAATATTTTTACTCCCCAATTTCCCAGCCTCCCACCTCCCCTATCTATCCAGCCCTAAAGTAACCAGCTCTTCCATATTTCATCCGTAGTTTTTCCTTTTCTACTATGGCCCTCCATCACCCGTTCTTCTTTAATCATGTCCTCTACTGCTTTTCTCCACTGCCGAACTGTTGGAGGGTCAACCCCTACCCATTTCTTGAGTATTAAGAGTCTAGCTTGAAATAAAACCTTACTAAGGACCATACTTATATCTCTATTTAAACCCAGATGTTCGGTTGCCCCCAGAATACACGTCATCGGATCCTCTGATATTTGAACCTTCAAAATTTGATATATAGTATCTGTTATTTCTGTCCAATATCTAAACAATCTGGGGCATCTCCAAAAGCAATGCATTAAGTCAGCTCTCTCTCCCCCACATTTTACACAATCATCCGAGGATCTAACGCCCATTCTTTTTAATATCCATGGGGATCTATGCAACCTATGAACCACAAAAAAATGTGAAATCTTATGTGAACCCCTGTTTGAGACTCGAGAATAATTCTTTAATGCATCGTTCCATTTTTCTTCCGTAAAAAATTCCAGTTCATTCTCCCATTTTTTCCTAGCTAATATTGTAACCCGTTTCTTTTTTCCCCCCATCAGTATCTTATATCTTTTTGCCGTTATTCCTCTTCTTTCACCCAGATTAGTAAATTTGTGTAATATCTCAGATCTTTCCATCTTATATTTATCCTCTTGCATAACTGACCTCAATGCATTCCTAAGCTGAAAGTTTTTGTATATGTCCTTATGCGGTATACCAAACTCTCTAACCATTGTATTAAAGTCTTTCAATTTACCCTGTTCGAATATCTGGTTTAAGTATTTCATCCCATTTTTCTCCCAGTCAATATACATTTTAATCCCCTGCAGTTCCTTAAGGTTAATATTTTTCCATATAGGTGTGTATTGCAAAAACCCTTTAATCTCTAGTATTTTTTTAATCTCTACCCATATATATTCCATTAAATTTAAAACTCTATTTCCTGTATTTTTTCCTCCCAGTGTACCCGATTCCAACACCTCTAAAAAGTTCCATTCTTCCTTCCATCCCAGTCTATTCACTACCTGAGTACCCACCAACCCATCCAAACTACTCTTTATTTGACCATATTGTGTAATTATATAATAGAAAAACCAATTCGGAACTGCGAGTCCACCTTCTCTCACTGGGAGTTGAAGTATCTCTCTCTTTATTCTGGGAATCTTACCTTTCCAAAGAAAATCTCCCATTAACCTATCAAGCAATCTAAAGGTATCCTGCGAGAACCTGACTGGGGCATTTTGAAGGACATATAATATTTTGGGGAGAAAAACCATTTTTATTAAGTTTACCCGACCCTGTATTGAAATTGGTAATCTACGCCAGACATGTATTTTGGCCCTAAGTTCTTTTATTAGGGGAAGTACATTTAATTTTTCATATTCTCCTATGTTTCCAGAGATTTGTATCCCCAAATATTTAAAGTTTTCTTGTTTTACCAACACCTGCACCTTTAAGAACCCCTGTGGTTGTGCATCTCCCAACATCAACATATATGATTTCCCCCAATTAATATTTAAACCAGAAAAACAACCAAACGTATCTATTATATCTATAACTCTATTAAACTGGTCTCCAGTACTGTGCATAAATAACAAAATATCATCCGCGTACATTAACAATTTTTCTTCCCCTCCATCATAGTGAAAGCCTTTAATTTCCCTATCGTTTCTTATTATACTTGCCATAGGTTCGATCGCAATGGCGAATAATAGTGGAGAGAGAGGGCATCCCTGCCTAGTGCCCCGATATAGGGCAAGGGGCAGGGACAAGCTCCCGTCCACCATCACTCTGGCCCGCGGATCCTGATATATTAGCTGTATCCATCTTATAAATCCTTCCCCTATACCGACCCTTTTTAATACTGCCCATAAATATTCCCATTCAATACAGTCGAATGCCTTTTGGGCATCCAATGATAATACGGCTTTCTCCCCCGCTTCTGTTCTATTAGCTTCAATATTTAAATACAACCTTCTTATATTTGAGTATATCGTTATGCCCGGTATAAAACCTGTTTGATCTAGGTTTATTATACCCTTAACCACCCTTGAGAGTCTATCGGCCAAAACTTTTGCCAAAATTTTAACATCGGTATTTAAAAGTGATATTGGCCTATATGATCCCGGGTCTAGTTGTTCTTTGCCCTTTTTTGGAATTAGTGTTATAATTGCCTCTTTCATAGAGTCTGGTAAGTCCCCAATTTTTTTAGCCTCGTCCAATGTTGTTTTTAATTCTGGTACTAACACCTGGGAGAAGGTTTTATAAATTTCAAAAGGGAGCCCGTCACTTCCTGGTGCCTTTTCAGATTTTACCTGCCCCAGGACCTTATTTATTTCTACAATTGATATTTATTTTTCTAGAAATATCTTTTGGGCCTGGGATATCTCCCTAAGAGGAATCTGATCTAAATACAAGTCTAATTCTTGTTTTGAGTATTGTACCCTAGACTTGTATACCTCTTGGAAATATTTTACAAACACTTCTTTAACTCCTTCTGGTGTGTTAATTGTCTCACCCCTTTTATCTTTGATCGCCCCTATCCAGGCTTTCTCTCTTTGATTTCTTGCTATATTTGCCAAGATTTTACCAACTTTTTCTCCCTCTGTGGCCAGCCGGATCCCTTGAAACCTTAATTCTTTCCTACTTCTCTCCATATGATATGCCTTTAACTTTTCCTGTTCTTCCTCCCATATTTTCTTATTATCGTCAGTGGGATATCTCATACATGTTGTTGCTAATTCCTGTACTTTTTTTTCCAAAGCAATCCCCTTTTCCCTGGTAATTTTTTTAAGTAATTCACTTTTTTACAAAGCAATCCTCTTAAATATGCTTTAGCCGTATCCCAAACAATTAACTTACTTGCAGAATAGTTATTCTCCCTAAAAAAAATTTTTAATTCTTCCATTATACTTTCTTTGTCTGGGATCATTGGTAACCAATGGGAGTTAAACTTAAACGGTAATAAGGCCTTCTTTTTATTCAAATCTAGTTCCATTACCACGGCATTATGATCTGATAGAGCCATGGGGAGATACTTTATTTTAATCCTATCATAGAACATCAGATTTTTATTTCCCAGGGCCATATCTATTCTAGACCAGGTTTGGTGTGTTTTGGAGTAGCAGGAATACATATTTTCATCCGGGTTCTGGAGACGCCAAACGTCAATCCAGTTGAATTCATGGGCTAATTTATAAAATCTACTTTTTGTGTTCTTCCCCCTCTGCTAGAGGCTTCTATCCCTGAGTGGATCCATTACTGCATTATAGTCTCCAATCGCAATCATTATAGCTTCCTGTCTATCCAGCATGAATCCATACAGTTGATATAAAATATCTGACTTATACGGTGGAGGAATATAGATATTTGCAATTACCATTTTAACCCCTTCTATATTACAATATAGAAAGAGGTATCTGCCACAGTCATCGGCCTCACACATCAGACATTCAAATTTTATTTTATTATGGATCAAAATTGAGACCCCTCTTGAATAAGTAGTATATACAGAATGGTAACTTTCCCCTATCCATCTCTTCTGCAACCATCTTAAATATTCCTTATCCAAATGTGTCTCTTGTAGGCAAATGATGGCTGGCAGAAACCCCTTCATCCACTCGAGGATAGCATACCTCTTCACTCTCTCCCTTAAACCCCTCGTATTCAACGAAACAATCCTAACCATCTAGCAGAGGGGGAAGAAAAGAAAAAAAAAAAAAAAGAAATCACAACACGTCTCCCTCTCCCTCACGCCACCCACACCCCCCCACGCCACCCACACCACCCACGCCACCCACACCACCCACACCACCCACGCCACCCACACCACCCACGCCACCCACACCCCCCACACCCCCCCCATCCCAGATAGCCCCCCTCCCTGCTGTCCAGCAGTCGGGGCGACTCCATAACTTAGCATACTAGCTCCTTCCCTCTCCGCATCCCCCGGCCTCATAGGCCCTCCCCATCCGCCCAATCGCTAACCTCCTCCGGAGTCTGAAAAAAAACAGTCCTACCTTTATATTCCACCCTTAATTTTGCCGGAAAGAGTAAACTGTACTTTAAACCTGCTTCCCTTAATCTTTTCTTAACAACAATATACTCTTTCCTGTGGGCGTTAGTGTGCGCAGAATAGTCTGGAAATAGCCTTATCTTTACACCCTGTATCTGGTACTTTTCGGAGGTTCTTGCATCGGTTAATATTCTATCTCGATCCCGGCCTAACAAACATTTGACCAATATCTGTCTGGGAGATTCTCCTGGAACCCTCTTTCTTGTAGGGACCCGATGCGCTCTTTCAATAACAAACAATGGAGATAGAACACCTTCCGTACAATTATCCCTTATCCATCTCTCCATATATTCGGTACAATTATCACCTTCTACGCGCTCTGGGATCCCTATACATCTTATATTAGATCTCCTTGATCTATCCTCTTGACTTATTATTTTTTGTTCCATCCTAGTATTCATTTCCATTAACAGAACAACCTCTTTCTCCAATTTCTGTACCGAATGTTCCAAGACGGGAACCTTGTCCTCCATCTCATGTAAGCGCTGCCTTATCTTCTCCATCTCAACCCGTATTACACTAACATCCATTTGCACTGCCCCGATCTGGGTCACCATATTCCCCATTAGGTTCTCCATCCTCGAGACAGTGCAAAGTATATCTTTCATCATCTTTGCATCATTTTCTGTGAATGCAGCTAATGCTCCCTTCTCCCCCCCTCCCCCCAAAGCCCCACCATCCTGCACCAAATCATGAGACCCAGCTTATATCGTTCTCTCCCTTTGTGGGGACCCAAATCCAGGCGAATTTGGCGCTAGAAATTTATTTAAACCCTGTTGTTTAGGGCCCGGTCTCCAATCCCGTACCTGATCTCCTACTGCTACCCCCCGTAGGACCTTTCTTAGGTGGCATTTTAAGGTCTCCTTATCTCCCACCCCTACTCACCTCCCAGTCAACCCACCCACAACAGGTCACTGGAACCCAGAACAAAATGAACAGAGTAAAAAAAAAAAAGAAGAAAAAAAAAAAAACACCAGAAAAGGAAGGGGGGGGGGGGGAATAGGAACAACAAAAAAAAAGCAAAAAACAAGCGTCGAAAATTAAGGATGCTGTCCCTATTTTCCGTAGAACACAGAAAGTCGCCTCTAATGTTAAATAAAAAAATAAAAAAAACACAAAACTTTGTTAATAACCACTTATCTACTAAGTCTTCAACATAAGATAGAGGAAAAAAGAATAGGAGTAGTAGTCTGTTAGTCCAGGTTTAATCTAGCGGAGGGTTAAGGGTGAAAATTTTAGCAAAGTCAAATATTAGTTGAGTTAACCATTCCTAAAGGGAAAAAAAGGTACATAACATTTGACCATAATCCGACGACTGCACCAGCAACTACACCCTTCACCTCCATACAGCCCGCCTCAATCTCAGCAGTCCAGCCAAACTCGCAACATTGATAGCAGAGAGACAGTATTAGTAGCAGACCGCCGAACAAGTCAAAAAATCCAGGCAGTAGCAAGATAGTATCAGGGGGCGCTCCCAGCATATCCCCCTACCAGACCATCATCTCAGCGTCTCAATATCTCCCAGGCCGGAACCCATAAAACAGCGGGCAGCGCAAATAATTATTTTCTTTTTTCTTTTTCCTTTTCCCTTCCTCTTTTTAGTAAAGTTAGTATAAGAGTTATTATAGATGCAGAAATGAGGTTAGTCCCTTTTTGGAAGAACTTCTTCAGAGGATTAGAGCAGGAGTCTCGGGGTCGAAAAAAAAATGGAGATAACAAATGAGGGCTTACGCACCAATAAACTGGCAGGTGAGCAATATACTCAGTAATAAGCACGATATATTCACTCCTAGTTTTTATTTTTATTTTTTTCTTCTCACTCGTGCTTCTTTTTTTTTTTACTCTATCCCTCCCAGTATTCCTCCAAGGATAGAAATAAGGTCCTATATACCGGAGATTATACCCCAGAGTCCACAGTGGTCAAAGTATTCTCGCCCGTATATCCTCTGCATGAGGTTTGAGACCAACAGCACGTATAGGAATCCTATACAGTCCAGCATACTCTAAAAGGGGGAGAACGACATCCCCACAAGAGCTCTAAACCAATATTGCAAGCACAAGCACACATGTGCAACTCACGACTTTCTCCAACGCAAGTCCACCGCTCCACAGCACCTGCAGCTCATTCCTTGCCTCATGGGGGTAACAATGGCTCCTCCTGTCACCAACAAACCCAGGTATCGATACTCCGGTCTCAGCGTCGGGTAATCTTCCACACCGCCTGCGGATCATGGCATCTCCATCCCCCTCTACGCTTCTTTGACAGACCAGGTGGCAGCGTCAGATCTCCGATATCAGCGGTAGCGTCCCCCCTGCCTGCCTCGGCATAGCGGCTTAGCAGGCAAGCGGGAACGAGCAGACGGAACATACGGCATGCCGGGGGAGTGGAGGGGCGGGGCCTAGCGTCTCACGTCAGACGCTCCCATGCCCGGAATTCGAGATCGCTGAGTTCAATTGCAGTTCTGAATAAAGTTTCTTTCCTATTCTCTCCCTCACAGCAGCAGCATCCTATCCATACACTAAGCACAGCAGAGTGACGTGCAGCGCTACGTGACTTCAGCTTATATAGAGGCTGGGTCATTAGTAGGCATGGCTGTGATGGCTTCTAAGGGCACAAGGTTAAACGCTTGTTGATTGGCTGCTCTGCAGCCTTTGAAAAAGCGCCAATAAATCACCAAACCCGAACCCAAACTTTTACTGAAATGTTCGAGTTCGGGGTCCAAAAATGTTAAAGTTCAGTACGAACCTGAACTCTACAGTTCGGGTTCGCTCAACCCTATTCAAGAGGTGTCTGCATTTATTTCTGGACTGTAATAATATTGCAGCTTATAGCTATTACATTTCTAGAGAAGGGTTGTTGATCCAAGGAGTTGTTCTGATTGGAGTCGGGAAGGAATTTATCCTAAATAATGAATAATTTGCTTCTACCATATCATAATTTTTTTGCCTTTCTTTGGATGAATTTTGATGGATAATAGTCTGAACTGGATGGACATATATATCTATTTAGCCTGAGAAGCTATATTACTATTAACACACATTCATCATAATGTAGGAAATCACATAACACAGACTTAAATCCACCACCTAGCTCTGGAATTGGATGCTTAACTAGGAACCAGATTGGTTCATCCTCAAGTCTTAGTGATAGTTCTAGCAGCCATGGCTTGAGTGGTTCTCATGACAACCCTCCTAGCACAGCTCTGCAAAGTATTTGGCTGGGTCATCTCTAAACACTACAACTGGATACTGGTCAATCCTTCTAAGTCCCTTGTGATCACACATTCAAGGCAATACAGGCAATATCCATGGTATGATAAGAAAAATTGTGGATGATGTCAATTTTACAGTTTCAAGTTCTACTAAAGCTATCTGAGAACTAGTGTTTAGCGAGCATGCTCAGTCGACCATCAGTTTGGCTCAAGGATCGCAGTATTTGGCTGAACACCTTGTGTGCGATGCTCCAGTCAGTGTATTTAAATGCAATTTAGCCTCTAGTTCTGAAAAGTTTCTGCTGGGATTTAAACTCACAATCTTTTACAATACAGGCAATGACTTTAACCACTCAGCTATAAAGCTGAATGTTAAACTGTGTCAGAAAAACCTCATAGTAGTTTGTCATGTAGTAAGGTTAGGTTAACATGTAGCTGCATAGCAAACTGGTTAAGTTTCTTTGCTATAATGTAGAAGGATTTGAGTTCAAACCCTGGAAGAAAGTTTTCAGAAATAGAGGCTGAATTTAATTTAAACATATATGTAAGTGTTTTAGCCATAATATATTTACATATATTATTATATATTTAGAATATATAATATATTATAATATAAGTAAATATATAGTAGTAGTTTTTCCCCCATATTATGCATTTATATATATCAGAAGTATTTTTTAGTAATTACACATTTATTTTGCGCCATACTTTTTTTACAATTGCAAAAAAATATATAATAATATATAAATGTAATTTACCCTCTATTTCTGAAAAGTTTCTGCTGGGATTTGAACAAGAAATAAGCCCCCAAGGGGAGAGAGTCAGCATCTAAAACATAACTTTTAATTAAATATGGAGATAAAACACACCACTTAGATGCTAAATTCTAAAAACTTGGGTAGTCCAAGCCTGGTACCCCAACACTGGTAGATAAAAAATAAACCTGCTCCAGCTAGTGAAAGGTGCGAGCAGTCTTACCAGACCAATACGTATGATGGGACCAGGAGAGGTTTCAAGGGAGGCAGATCCGGAGGACATCAGATGTAAGTCCAATGGAAAGACACGGTAATTGACTGGGTCTGTATAGATGAAGGAGCTCTGTGCCCTATTATACCCTATTCATGGGGAAGGGGTCTAGTTTCATTCTACTTGTCTATACAGAGCACCAGCCCCGACAGGGGCGACCCCGTCTGTATACCTGTCTCTACTCGGGCCTGATCCCTAAATCTTAAAGTAATCATGACCAGCTAATGTGCTCCTGATGACATCCCGACGTGGCACGTTTCTGTCCGTGTCGACTCTTCAGGGGAATTTGTACAAAAGGAAAGAAAAACGCTGCAGTTGTACAGCCTGCAGTGACAAATAGGTCAAATATAAATGCAATTATAAATGCCCCCCAAGTGAGAGGATGCATGTGTGCAAAGGAAATGATAATCCTACGCTAATAGGTCAGGAGGATGTGATAATCCTACGTTTTACGGGTCCCCTATTGTTGGGGGGAAGAAAACTACCATCAGGGATGATGCACTTAGCCAGTGGATTTTAAAGTCTTCCTGCCCGCGCTTCTCCATAGGGAACGCCCCCCTATGTCCGACGTCGGCGTATGACATCAGACGAGAGCGCTGAGTGAGACGCCAGACGCCAGTGTCATGGTCACGTGGGTAGGGGCGGCCAATAGCAAGATAGGGAGAGGCAGCACTGGTTACAAAAGTTACAAAAGTAAACAGAAAACAATAATGGACGCGCAAGTCGTGTGCATCCATGGTAACCTAGCAAATACAATCAATAGAACGGTGGCTAGCATTCTTGGCAGAATTAGGGACAAAAGTACATGAGAGGATAAGAATAAGCAGACACTTAGATTCTCCTAAGATAAATATGCGGAGTATATATGGGGTGCAATCCAACAAAGACCTAGTTACTTATACCATATGTTAGACAATTAATGGAACCTAGTATCCTCTATCCAAACATGGTTGTAGCTGGACAGGATGGAATCATATGAAGCAACCATAATTAAGTCTCTCATTGAGACCCAAAGGGGCTGATGTTTTTAGATAGAATATCCAGCGTGATTCACGCTGGAGAAGATTCCTATCCCAGTCACCCCCTCTGGGTGGTGGTTTGACCAAATCAATGCCCATGAATCGTAATTGGGCTCTCCCTTCATGCATTAAATGTACATGTTTAGCTACCGGAGTGTCTCTTTTATGTGAAATGTCCCCCAGGTGCTCGCCCACCCTCCTTTGAAGTTCACATATGGTTATGCCGATATACTCCATGCCACATTCACACAGAATACGGTAGATTTGTATTTACAATGAATGAACTGTGAGATGGAATAGGTTTTGCCGGTAACAGAGCTGGTAAAAGATTTGGTAGCCTGTATATGCTTGCAAGCTACACAGTTGCCACACTTATAACAACCCACGACATTAGGCAGCAGCCAAGTTGTCTGTGTCCGGATGGAAGAAAAATGGCTGTGGACCAGTTTGTTGCATAAGTTATGGCCCCGTCTATACGTAATCTGGGGGTAATCCCCTAAAGCCTCCCCTAAATCAGGGTCCATTTTGAGAATCTCCCAGTGGCGTTGAAAAATTTGACTCACTTGTTTTGATCCACTATGAAAGGTGGTAATTATGCTTAACACTTTGGCATCTTGGTTACTGGACCGATTAGGGGTAAGTAGGAAGGGTCTATGTTGGGACAGAGCTGCCTTGTATGCGGGTCTAAGGTCATGTTCTGAGTATCCCCTTTGTTGAAACCGTGTCCTCAGATCACCCGCTTGTTTGAGCAATTTCTCCTTAGGCGGAGATATTGGCCCCTAGGAATCCCTCTCCTGAGTGGGAGAGGATGGCTACCTCAGGAGTGAATTGGTGGAATTAGGTTTCCTGTGAATAGAAGTGTCTAGTTCACCTTTGGCATGTATTGTGCTCTTGATATCCAAAAATGGCAGACTAGAAGGGTGTGATTCACAGGTAAAGTGCATGCCTATCCGATTAAGGTTCAATTGCGAGACGAAGGATTCAAACTGCATCTTGTTGCCATTCCATAGGATGAAAATGTTGTCGATATATCACGCCCACAAGCAAATTCTAGATAAATCCTCGGAATCCTTGTCCCTGAACACCAGGGTCTCCTCCCACTAGCCCAGGAATAAGTTAGCGTAAGAAGGGGCAGCATATTCAGGAAAACATCAACACAGGAGATTTCACTAGAGCTGGGTGGCATTTTAGTACTTTTCAGTTTTAGATTAGTAAAAGATCCAATGCTTGAAGTGGAGTCATCCTCCATATCCAAGGAGTGTAGCAGTTGCACATCCAATAAAATATCCTCAGGAATCCCCAGTTCAAGACATTGGAGTCTGTGCCACCTAAATTTGCGGACAAATAAATTAAGATCTTTAACTGCAGTAAATCTGTCAAAATTAGGGCTAGGCACAAAGGACAGACCTAATTCTAAGGTTTTGATTTTGTCTTGAGTAAAATGACGTGAAGATAGATTGATCACCTGTGGACCCGAGATTATGTTGGAGGCAGTTATGTACGACTGCGGAGTGGATATTCTAGGGTCTGATTGGGTTGCTCTAAAAAACGTGTCTCACTTCCCCGACACAACTGCCTCCAACATATTGCCTCCACGATTTATGGGCATTGATTTGGTCAAACCACCACCCAGAGGGGGTGACTTGGATAGGAATCTTCTCCAGAGCAAATCACGCTGGATATTCTATCTAAAAACATCAGCCCCTTTGGGTCTCAATGAGAGACTTAATTATGGTTGCTTCATATGATTCCATCCTGTCCAGCTACAACCATGTTTGACTAGAGGATACTAGGTTCCATTAATTGTCTAACATATGGTATAAGTAACTAGGTCTTTGTTGGATTGCACCCCATATAGTCTGCATATTTATCTTAGGAGCATCTAACTGTCTTCTTATTCATATCCTCTCATGTCCTTTTGTTTCTAATTCTGCCAAGAATGATAGCCACCGTTCTTTTGATTGTATTTACTAGGTTACCATGGATGCACATGCCTTATGCATCCCTTATTGTTTCCTGTTTACTTTTGTAACCCAGCAAACACCTAGCGCTGCCTCTCCCTATCTTGCTATTGGCCGCCCCTACCCACATGACCGCGGCGCTCGCGTCTGACGTCACACGCTGACATCGGACGTTGGGGGAGTTCCCTATGAAGAAGAGCGGGCAAGTAGACTTTAAAATCCACTGGCTAGGTGCATCATACCTGCTGGTATTTTTTTTTCCCCCCAGCAATAGAGGGTTATCACATCCTCCTGACCTATTAGTGTAGGATTAGCGTAGGAGGGGCATTTATAATTACATAATTACATTTATATTTGACCTATTTGTCGCTGCAGGCTGTACACCTGTGGCATTTTCCTTTCATATAAATTCCCCTGAAGAGTCGACACGGACAGAAACGTGCCACGTCAGGATGTCATTAGGAGCTCATTAGCTGATAACGATTAACTTAAGAGTTAGGGAACAGGCCCCTGTCGTGGCGGGTGCTCTGTATAGACAGGTAGAATGAAACTAGACTCCTTCCCCATGAATAGGGTATAATAGGGCACAGAGCTCCTTCATCTATACAGACCCCGTTGATTACCATGTCTTTCCATTGGACATACATCTGATGTTCTCCGGATCCGCCTCCCTTGAAACCTCTCCTGGTCCCATCATACGTATTGGTCTGGTAAGACTGCTCGCACCTTTTACTAGGTGGAGCAGGATTATTCTTTATCTACCAGTGTTGGGGTACCAGGCTTGGACCCCCACGTTTTTAGAATTTAGCATCTAAGTGGTGTGTTTTATCTCCATATTTAATTAAAAGTTATGTTTTAGATACTGACACTCTCCCCTTGGGGGCTTATTTCTTGTTTGTATATTGGAGTACTTCATTAAGACTTTACACATTTAAAGCTCTATTTGTTGATATTACCTGCCTGGATTTGAACACACAACCTTTTACATTTAACCAATACTCTAAACAGCTACATTTTAACATGCACCTAAATATGAAATTATACTTCTGCTGTATAGGAATACTTACTACATGACAAACTACTATAAGGTTTTTCTGACATAGTTTATCATTCAGCCTTATAGGTTGTGAGTAGAGTTGAGCGGACACCTGGATGTTCGGGTTCAACGGGTTTGGCCGAACTTCAGAAAAATGTTCGAGTTCGGGACCCGAACTTGACTCAAACTTGACCCCGAACCCCATTGAAGTCAATGGGGACTTTTAAGCACTAAAATGGCTGTAAAAATTTCATGGAAAGGGCTAGAGGGCTGCAAATGTTGTCAAAATGTGGTTAAGAGCATGGCAAGTGGATATGGAAATTACTTAAAATAACGTAAAAATGAAAAATAATAATCTTGATCTTGGAGGACGAGCTCCATATGGAGTTGGAGGTTGAGGAGGCAGTGGATGTGGCGGTGTAGGTGGAAGTGGCGGTAGAGGAGGAGGTAGCCTACACTGATTTTTGGTTTAAATTTTTTAATATTTATTTTTTAATTAGGGTACACCCCAAAACATTGGGAAATATAACCTGTCCAGTCGTGCTAAAAACACGTTCATACAATACACTGGCTGTAGGGCAGGCCAGCACCTCCAAGGCGTAAAGGGCAAGCTAAGGCCATGTGCCCAATTTGGAGACCCAGAAATTGCAGGGGCTGACCCCTGTCAGTTAGTTCGTGTAGGAGTGTGCATACTTACTGCCCCACCATGTTGCACGTCCCCGTGATGTTCACAATCCAATTTGATATATGCTCTATCAACTTTCGATGTTCTTTTTTGCACCTACCATGGTGATCACAGTTGGCGGGGAATCAGGGTTCCAGGCCAGAGAGCGAGCATGAGAAAAAGAGACCAAATTTAAGGGAGATAAATTTATTTTATTGAGGTGCAAATGTGGGACAAATTATAGAAGCCCAAATGTGGGCCAAAAGAGTCAAGCGGAATTGTGGGAAAGGCTATTGAGGCGCAAATGTTGGCCAAAAGAGTATAGCGGAAATGTGGGACAAATTATTGAAGCTTAAATGTGGTACAACTTGTTTAAGTTTAAGCATTGAATCAAAGGAGGTGGCACACATCAATTAAAGAAGCATTTCAGAAATGTTATTCTCTGTCACCTATGCAGAGCAGGGTTTTATTCACATCTAAAATGGTATAGTGTCAACCCAAGAATGTTACAGAAAAATTACAGAAATTAATTAACCTGTCTACTTGGTAGAGCAGGGGTCTATGACAGAAAACAATTGTTTATTGTCACCCGAAAATGTAAAATAAAAATTATTGAAATTTATTAGGCTGTCAACTAGGTAGAGAAGGGGTATCTTAAAACCAAAAATCTGTGAATTTGACCCTAAAATGTAACTGACAAAAGTTTTTATTATTTTTTTGCCGGTCTAATAGGTATAGCAGTGGTACATCACACCAAAAAATTGCTTAATTTCACCAGAAAATGTAACTGGCAATTTTTTTTTTTTTTTTTTTTTTTTTTTTTTTTACCGGTCTACTAGGTATAGTAGTGGTACTTCACACCCCAAAATTGTTGAATTTCAACTGAAAATGTAACTGGCAATTTTTTTTTTTTGGTAACCTGCCTACTAGGTATAGCAGTGGTACTATGCACCCCAAAATTGGTGAATTTTACCCGAAAATGTAAATTACAATTTAATTTTATTTTTTAACCGGTCTACTTGGTATAGCAGTGGTGCTATACAACCCAAAAATGTGTGAATTTCACCCGAAAGTGTTAATGACAATTTTAATATTTTTTTTTAACCGGTCTACTAGGTATAGCAGTGGTACTATACACCCCAAAATTTTTTTATTTCACCAGAAAAAGTTAATGACAAAATATATATATATTTTTAACTGGCCTACTAGTTATAGCAGTCACACTATACACCCAAAAATTGGTAAATTTCACCCAAAAATTGGTAAATTTCACCCAAAAATTGGTAAATTTCACCCAAAAATTGGTAAATTACCAAATAGTGAAATGAAATAAAATAAAACACGTACCACAAAAAAAAAAAAAAAAATTATAAGGTGGAGTTCCATATGGATTAGGAGTTTGAGGAGGCGGTGGACGTAACAGAGTAGGTGGAAGCGGCGGTGGAGGAGGAGGAGGATGAGATAGGCAACACAGGTTTTTGGTTTTAATCTAATTTCAAAAGAGTGTAACAGTATAACAATGGCTGGTTAGTGTCGGTATACATGTACATTCTGGACAAGGTTCGAACAAGTCCTGAGGGATCCATGCCTGGTTCATTTTAATGAACGTGAGCTTGTCCACATTGGCTGTGGACAGACCGCTGCACTTGTCTGTGATGACACCCCCTGCTGTGCTAATCACACGTTCAGATAATACACTGGCTGTAGGTCAGTCCAGCACCTCCAAGGCGTAAAGGGCAAGCTCAGGCCATGTGCCCAATTTGGAGACCCAGAAGTTGAAGGGGCAGACCCGTCATTCAGTACGTGTAGGCGTGTGCACGCATACTGCTCCACCATGTTGGTGAAATGCTGCCTCCTGCTAAGACGTTCCATATCATCTGGTGGTGCTGGTTGTTGTGGCGTGCTGACAAAGCTTTTCCACATTTCGGCCATGCTAACCCTGCCTTCTGAGGTGCTGGCGGTGCCCAAGCTGCGTTGGCGACCTCTTCCTCTTTCTCTGCCTTCACCTTGTGCTTCCACTGTGCCCCCGCTGTCAGGTGGGAATGCCACCAGCAGCGTGTCTACCAGCGTGCGCTTGTACTCGGGCATCTTACGATCACATCCAGTGACGGAATTAAGGACGGTACGTTGTCCTTGTAATGGGGATCCAGCAATGTGGCCACCCAGTAATTAGCACAAGTTAGAATGTGGGCAACACATCCGCTGTGGTTGCGGAGACACTGCAGCATGTAATGTGCCAGGATGCCCAGAGGCAACAAAAAGCTGTCCTCTGTAGGAGTTGTATCGTCTGTGTCCTCTGTATCCCCCCATCCACGCACCAGTTATGGCCATGAGCTGGTCTGGGTGCAACCCTGCTGTGAACATGGTGCTTCCTCCTCCTCCTCCTCATCCTCCACCTCGTCATCCTCCAGAACTGTGCCCTGGCTGGACAATTGTGTACCTTGGGTTTGTGGGTGCAGGAACCCACCCTCAGAGCCACTTGGGAATGACTGGTCGGAAACCCTACGAAATGATCCTCCTTCCTCCTCCTCCTCCTGTGCCACATCCTCTTCCATCATCGCCAGGAGCATTTTTTCAAGGAGGCATAGAAGTGGGATAGTAATTCTGAGAACAGCGTTATCGGCACTGGCCATGTTGGTGGAGGCTGACTGGCACAAACCACTCATAGGTCTGTTGTTCAAGGCCCGTCCAAAGCTCCTGCGCGGTGTGGGGTTTGTCACCCAAACAGATAAGTTTTAAAACTGCCTGATGTCGTTTACTCCAGGCTGTGCTGAAGTTGGTGGTGAAGGTGTTACGCTGACCGGATGAGGATTTGGTAGAGGACAAGGAAGCAGAGTAGGAGGAGGAAGGAACAGGAGGCAAATGTATTAAGGGTGTATCTCACAATGACATCTGCATCAAAGGCTGCCAACAAAAAATTTTGTGCCCAAGGAGTGTTTGTTTAACAACTGAATTTGACAGCAGTATATGAGCTTGTAATTTCACACGTGCTGTTGCTGCAAGGCCTGAAAATAGTGTTTTTTGTTTTTATAAAGTGTGTTTTTAAAACCCCAGAAAATGATGGGTGTATTTCTAGCTTAAATTGCACACTGACTAATCCAGATGTTGTAGATTTCCAAAAAAGTGTTTTTTTGGTAACAGAATATAAAAGCTGTATATATTAAACTGGAATTTAACACTTGCAGATCAGGAAAATACAGTTTTTTGAGAAAAAAAAAGTGTTTTTAAAACCCCAGAAAATGATGGGTGTACAAACCGGATTCCCAAAAAGTTGGTACACTAAACAAATTGTGAATAAAAACTGAATGCAATGATGTGGAGATGGCAAATGTCAATATTTTATTTGTTATAGAAGGTAGATGACAGATCAAACGTTTAATCCTAGTAAATGTATCATTTTAAAGGAAAAATAAGTTGATTCAAATTTTCACGGTGTCAACAAATCCCCAAAAAGTTGGGACAGGTAGCAATAAGAGGCTGGAAAAAGTAAATTTCAGCATAACGAACAATTCACACTAATTAGGTCAATTGGCAACATGATTGGGTATAAAAAGAGCTTCTCAGAGCGGCAGTGTCTCTCAGAAGCCAAGATGGGTAGAGGATCACCAATTCCCACAATGTTGCACAGAAAGATAGTGGAGCAATATCAGAAAGGTGTTACCCAGCGACACATTGCAAAGACTTTGCATCTATCATCAAATGTGCATAACATCATCCGAAGATTCAGAGAATCTGGAACAATCTCTGTGTGTAAGGGTCAAGGTCGTAAAACCATACTGGATGCCCGTGATCTCCGGGCCCTTAAACGACACTGCACCACAAACAGGAATGCTACTGTTAAGGAAATCACAAAATGGGCTCAGGAATACTTCCAGAAACCATTGTCAGTGAACACAATCCACCGTGCCATCCGCCGTTGCCAGCTGAAACTCTACAGTGCAAAGAAGAAGCCATTTCTAAGCAAGATCCACAAGCTCAGGCGTTTTCACTGGGCCAGGGATCATTTAAAATGGAGTGTGGCAAAATGGAAGACTGTTCTGTGGTCAGACGAGTCACGATTCAAAATTATTTTTGGAAATCTGGGACGTCATGTCATCCGGACCAAAGAGGACAAGGACAACCAAAGTTGTTATCAACGCTCAGTTCAGAAGCCTGCATCTCTGATGGTATGGGGTTGCATGAGTGCGTGTGCCATGGGCAGCTTGCATGTCTGGAAAGGCACCATCAATGCAGAAAAATATATTCAGGTTCTAGAACAACATATGCTCCCATCCAGACGTCATCTCTTTCACCCTGCATTTTTCAACAAGATAATGCCAGACCACATTCTGCATCAATCACAACATCATGGCTGCGTAGGAGAAGGATCCAGGTACTGAAATGGCCAGTCTGCAGTCCAGATCTTTCACCTATAGAGAACAGTTGGCGCATCATAAAGAGGAAGGTGCAACAAAGAAGGCCCAAGACGATTGAACAGTTAGAGGCCTGTATTAGACAAGAATGGGAGAGCATTCCTATTTCTGAAACTGGTCTCCTTGGTCCCCAGACGTCTGTTGAGTGTTGTAAGAAGAAGGGGAGATGCCACACAGTGGTGAAAATGGCCTTGTCCCAACTTTTTGGGGATTTGTTGACACCATGAAATTCTGATTCAACATATTTTCCCCTTAAAATGGTACATTTTCTCAGTTTAAACTTTTTTCCTTGATTTATGTTCTATTCTGAATAAAATATTATAAGTTGGCACCTCCACATCATTGCATTCAGTTTTTATTCACGATTTGTATAGTGGAGACTGTGTGAATCAGGTCTTCATGGTAGAATATCTGCTAGGAAACCACTGCTAAGGACAGGCAACAAGCAGAAGAGACTTGTTTGGGCTAAAGAACACAAGGAATTTACATTAGACCAGTGGAAATCTGTGCTTTGGTCTGATGAGTCCAAATTTGAGATCTTTGGTTCCAACCACCGTGTCTTTGTGCGACGCAGAAAAGGTTAACGGATGGACTCTACATGCCTGGTTCCCACCGTGAAGCATGGAGGAGGAGGTGTGATGGTGTGGGGGTGCTTTTCTGGTGACACTGTTGGGGATTTATTCAAAATTGAAGGCATACTGAACCAGCATGGCTACCACAGCATCTTGCAGCGGCATGCTATTCCATCCGGTTTGCGTTTAGTTGGACCATCATTTATTTTTCAACAGGACAATGACCCCAAACACACCTCCAGGCTTTGTAAGGGCTATTTGACCATGAAGGAGAGTGATGGGGTGATGCGCCAGATGACCTGGCCTCCACAGTCACCGGACCTGAACCCAATCGAGATGGTTTGGGGTGAGCTGGATCGCAGAGTGAAGGCAAAAGGGCCAACAAGTGCTAAGCATCTCTGGGAACTCCTTCAAGACTGTTGGAAGACCATTTCAGGTAACTACCTCTTGAAGCTCATCAAGAGAATGCCAAGAGTGCGCAAAGCAGTAATCAAAGCAAAAGGTGGCTACTTTGAAGAACCTAGAATATGACATATTTTCAGTTGTTTCACACTATTTTGTTATGTATATAATTTCACATGTGTTAATTCATAGTTTTGATGCCTTCAGTGTGATTCTACAATTTTCATAGTCATGAAAATAATGAAAACTCTTTGAATGAGAAGGTGTGTCCAAACTTTTGGTCTGTACTGTATATTGTTTATTTATGAAATAAGCCTTACGCCCATGTCCTCGAGCCAAAAGAGGACTGGTGACCAAAGTTTATGGGAAAATAAGGTATTGTGGGTAAACAGTGTGAATTTTTGTATATATTAAGGAGAAATATCCTAGTCTGGTCAACTACAACTTCATCTGGTTGATCTCAATTGCCTATTAAAGTTTCATAACTACCATTACATTGGCTTGAAGACTATTCAGTAGACCACATCTAAACATTCCTGCCTATCTCTTCTTTAAAGATATTAGCACTACGTTTTGTTCACAGTGGTTGATAGGACAGCTCTGGTTATGTTAACCTCTACTGTTACATTGAAATGTCTCTAATAAAAGTAACACAAAACATCCCTCATAAAGAGAAGAGAAAGGGGAAATGGAAACGCATTTGAAAAGAAAATCAAAATTAGCATTTTTGGATTTCATCATTATTTTTGGACATTGCCTTCGGTTTATACGGTGAGCCAAATTGATCAAGAGAGGGTCATTATTATCAAAGTCACTTCTGTTTGCTACTTAAAGTAACGCATGATAACATTTCAATCTTCCTGTAATATCCTGCTTAATCATGTGCAAAATAGCCGAATACACATTCCAAATGGTTTTTACTTTGCAATTAAATACTTGAAAATTCATTCAAAAATAAAATCTCTAAACAAGCGACACTTACTTTTGTATTTTTCATTGTTCCAAGGATTTATTAACATGCTATGAATACGCAATTAAGCAAAAATAATGCACTGAGTAGTAAAATTCAAAAATGTTATAGCATCTGACAGTGATTTGACTTTGTGCCCCATAGATTTTAACATATCTAAAACCTCAAATAATTTTTTGGTTTAATTGTGCCTAGCAATTGGAATAAAACTTAATTTTTTCCCATCTATCTATGTGGGTTTTAAACTAACTTGAAAGATTTTATCTATTCCATTTGCCTGGCACTGTTACTTTTATACATATTTACATAATGACGGCACTTGAAAATAATAAAGTTTCATCAGTCTCAACCTTTTTTTAATTGAGAATGTGTTAAAGTGTGACATATCAAATCAGAGGAAATCAAATATTAGCCGTAATAGTCCATCTGCTAATGTGACAGTGGTTTGTCTAAAATAGATATAGAATTAAATGAAATTCATTTTGATACAGATTCCATCAATTCGGCCATTAAAATCGTCAAACCTTCTAGAGTCTCCTAGGACCATATCAGACCTTTTCAAGCTCTGTAATGCAGAGACAGCATTAGTAATGTCAAAGTGACAGTGACTACTGTATAAGGCTATGAGTAAGTGGATGTTAATCAGTAGTAACAAACAGCCTGTTTAATAATACACTGCACTGCTAGATTTGCAAAGTTTTTTAAAATTATAAAATGGTCCAAAAATTATCCCATTTTGGGAACGGATGGCTGCTGGTGTTTATACACACACAATGAGTTATCAGAATGGTTTCAAAGCAAAAATATATTGCTTTTAACAAGCAGTAGAAAAAGTATCCTTTTTGGGGAAGTAGCAACAGTTATTTTGTTATTTTAAAGAAAATATATATCCTGGAAAGTGAAGAAACAGTGTTTCTTGCATACCTGTAATACTGCCTTCTATGCATAAGACTATAACTACTATAATACTTTCTCCTATTTACAAGAATATTACTACTACACTGTTGACCACTCCCTTCTATTACAAACTCTCTCATCTCTTGGCATCACTGACCTGGCCCTCTCCTGGATCACATCATACCTCACAGAGCGAACATTTAGCGTCTCCCACTCTCACACCACCTCCTTGTCTCATTCCCTCTCTGTTGGTGTCCCGCAAGGCTCTGTCCTAGGACCCCTGCTCTTCTCTATTTACACTTTTGGCCTGGGACAGCTCATAGAGTCCCATGGCTTTTAGTATAACTTTTATGCTGATGACACACAAATCTACCTCTCTGGTCCAGACACCACCACCCTATTATCCAGAATCCCACAATGCCTATCTTCCATATCCTCCTTCTTATCCTCTCACTTTCTAAAACATAACATGGATGAAACTAAATTCATCATCTTTCCACCATCTTGCTAAACCCCCCCAACAGACCTGCAGTATTTATCACGATCAATGGCTGCACACTCTTCACGGTGAATCAAGTCTGCTGCCTTGGAGTGACCTTGGATTCTGCCCTCTCCTTCTGACCAAACATCCAAGCCCTTTCCACCACCTGCCGCCTCCAACTCAAAAACATCTCCCGCATCCACTCTTTCCTCAACTTTGAGTCTGTGAAAATGCTTCTGCATGCCCTCATCATCCCCCGCCTAGACTACTGCAACATTCTCCTCTGTGTTCTTCTATCTAGCAATCTTGCACCACTCCAATCTATGCTCAACTCTGCTGCCTGACATATCCACTTCTCACCCTGTTACTCAGTTCAAAATACTAGCAAATACATAAAAGAATGTCCACAACCTGTCCCCTCCCTACATCTCTGAGCAACTTTCCCAATACATACCCACACGTAATCTCTGATTCTCACAAGATCCTCACAAGACCTCCTTCTCTCCTCTCCTCTTATCACCTCTTCCCACAATTGCCTCCAAGATTTCTCCCGTGCATTCCCCATACTCTGGAACTCGCTACCCCAACATATCATACTCTCATCTACAGTGGAATCTTTCAAGAGAAACCTGAAAACACACCTCGTCAAACAAGTCTACAACCAGTGACCTTGCTGTCTCTATACCACCATGACAAGCTTTACCCTCTCCTACTGTGTCCTTCTCCCATATCAGGGATGCTCAACCTGTGGCCCTTCAGCTGTTGTAAAACTACAATTCCCACCATGCCCTGCTGTAAGATTATAGCTTTAGGCTGTCCTGGAATAATGGGAGTTGTAGTTTTGCAACCACTGAAGGGCTGCAGGTTGAGCATGCCTGTCCAATACCATGTAGATTGTAAGCCCTCACGGGCAGGGCCCTCTCTCCTTCTGTACCAGTTTGTAACTCGTCTTAGTGCAATTGTCTGTATTATGTATGCATACTAGTGTTAATCAAGCACCATAGTGCTCGGGTGCTCAGGAGCTCGGGCCGAACACATCGGGATGTTCGTGTGCTCGACCGAGCACCTGAATATAATGGAAGTTAATGGGAGAATCCAAGCATTAAACCAGGCGCCCGCTGCTCTGAAGAGGGGAGGGTGCCTGGATCATAGAAAAGTGTCAGAAAATGATGGAAACACCACCAAAATGGTTCTGGAACAGCATGGGGAGGATACTTGCAGGTCGCTGCTGGGAACGATGTTGTCCGAATAGTTCGCCACTTTTACAGACTGACAATAATATGCACAAAGGAAGGAAACATTTATAGGAAACATTCTTTCCTGTATATTTACTTGTATATAAAGTGCAAGTGCTGCCAAAAATTGCAAGGAAGAGGCACTCCGATACAGCCTGTATATCACATAAAGGAGTACCTCATTCACATTGTGGTACAATAGTTCAGGTAGTGGGACTCCTACACTCATAAAGCCTATTCACTAATTGAAAAGGGCTGCCAAAAATTACAAGGAACCCAATACACCCTTTATTACACATAAAGGAAGGCATCATACACACCCTTGAAAATTTGCTGACCATCTAAAACATTAGGGGTGAGGGCCTGCTGCTGAGCTGACCATCGAAAAAATTATGGTTGGGGGTCTGCTGGTGAGCTGACTCTCTAAAACATTAGGGGCGAGTGCCTGCTGCTGATCCGACCATCGAAAAAATTATGGGCAAGGGCCTGCTGCTGAGCTGACCATTGAAAAAATTATGGTTGAGGGTCTGCTGCTGAGCTGACTTTCTAAAACAAAAATTATGGTCACTATATTAGGCCCAGATTATTGGAATTTGCAATACAGACACTGTTTTCTGATGTAGTACAGTATCGCTTACAGAACAGCACAGATTAAACATTAGGGGCGAGTGCATGCTGCTCATCTAACCATGGAAAAAAATTATGTGCGAGGGCCTGCTGCTGATCTGACCATGGAAAAAAATTATGGGCGAGGGCCTGCTGCTGAGCTGACCATCTAAAACATTATGGGCGAAGGCCTGCTGCTGAGCTGACCATCGAAAAAATTATAGTTGAGGGCCTGTTGCTGAGCTGACCATCGAAAAAATTAGTATTTTGTGGAAGCAAATATATTGCATGCGTCAATCAATATTTGGTGGAAATTGGTATATCGAAGCCCTTAATCAGTATATTGTGGAAGCAGGTATATCGTAGGCCTCAATCAGTATTTGGTGGAAGCAGGTATATAAAACCCCTTAATCAGTTTTTTGGGGGGCAACAGGTATACCACACCTGTTGCAAATAGTTCATCCAATAGCGCTTGTCCCTCTACATAGCTGCGGCATCACAGCAGAACCGAACATAACTGTTGCACAATAATAAATGCACTATATACTTTCTATGTTAGAAAGTATATTATAGGTATATCACACCCCTCAATCAGTTTTTTTGGGGGCAACAGGTTTATCACACCCATTGCAATTAGTTGTTCAAATAGCGTTTGCCCCTTTATATAGCTGCGGTATCGCAGCAGAACCGCACACAACTGCTGCACAATACAAATGCACTTTAATATACTTTCTATGTTAGAAAGTATATTATAAGTATATCACACCCCTCAGTATATCACACCTATCGATAGCACACCTATACCAGTCTTTGAAAGGACTTTTGTGGCCCTATTAGCTAGCGTTTGGTGTCCCTAACAGCCTGTCCCTGCTCCACACAGCGACCTCTCCCTGCACTGGCAAAACACAGAATGTAAAATGGCTGCCAGATCGGGTTCTTTGATAGGTGTGTGTCCATGTGTTGAAACGTCTCAATTGGCTGTTCTGTCCCAGCTGATGAATGTGTCATGGGTCAAATTTCGGCGCAATGCAAAAGAATAAGGCGCTGGCGGACATCGCCATATGTTCAGCGAATCGTGAATGTGCAAAGTTCTCCATTGAACGACCGCCGGGCAAACTGCAAGGCCATCTCTATTTGTTTCAATAAATTTAGGAAATCACCATTGCATGCTTCTACTTAAATGTCCTACTTTCGGAGGGGAGGGGGCTAAAGAACCCACTATAATATCAGTCATGAAAAGGAGGGTAAGGACTTAGATGATGATTGTGTGCTTGACAAGACCTGGGGGCAAGATCAAAGTTCTGTGGAGAAGGCAACATCAGAGGAGGAGGGTGATGGCAGAAGCAATAAAGAGCAGAGGCCACATCCCTCCCAAAGAACAGCCAGGGTCTATTCTGCTTCAGGATCTTGTGATGCTGCTGATGCAGTGGGTGGGTTAGGCCCAAAACATGCCAGTGCTCACCCAACTCGGCTGCCTCTACCCCTGTGTGAGTATCTCCCATCTCTCAGTTTTTCTCCATCCTGCCAGAGGAGAAAAGCATTGCCTTGTGCAAGATGTGCAACAGCAAAATAAAATGTGGGCAGGCAAACACAAACATAGGCACCACAGCTCTTATACAACACATGAAGTGGCATCATCCCATCCTGTGGGCAAATAGAGGTGGCAGCTTGCAGCAGCCAGGCTGCATCATCAAGCAGTACAGCATCTTCCACATCTTCATCATGCCTTTTCCGCATCTTCCGCTCACACTCCTCCTCCGCTCCATTTTCAGCCATCAATAATGTATTGTGTGGCCAGGAAACAACTCACTGTGCCCAGAAAACTGACGGTGCACAAGCTTAATTCCCACCTGGCCAAGTTTCTGGTGGTGCAATTACTGCTGTACATGTCTTTCACAGCCCACTGGTTCAATATTTTTCCGGCAGTAGCGAAGCAGCACCCCGGCAATGAGGCCATGTCCTTTTGACCCCCCTCAATTGTGTAGGCCTGTCTCCCACACCAATGGAGAATTCTATGGCACACCAGATTTTTTTAAAGTGATGCTTTAATACATAACTTGTGGATACATAACGTATAGTTTTACATCATTTTGTGTTAAATTCCATCCGGATTATATATCAACATGACTGGCTATGAGAAAAGTCCCAATGTTTCAGTTGGATGATGACCTTTATCAAGGGATCTGTGGCCTTTGTTATAGAGGTTCGCTCCGGATCCTATAACAAAGTCCACAGATCCCTTGATAAAGCTCATCATCCGACTGAAACTTTGGGAATATTCTCATGGCCAGTCATGTTTATATATAATCTGGATGGAGTGCTATAGAATTCTTCATTGGATTAGACTAACATTTTGACCTCTATGAGCACCCATCATTGAAGAGTGTGCAGGTCTCATCCTCCTTCTGTCTCCCACACCAGGCACTTTTTCACCTCCTCTTCCTCCATGGACACATTCTCGCCCCCAAAGGCAGCTGGGTACAGGGTCGTTCACACTACCCCATCTACCTATGATATGTGTCAGGTCAAGCATTGCCACACAGTTTTGCAGCTGATCGGCGTGGGAGAGACAGCCACACTGGTGAGCAGTTGCTCATGTGCATCAATCAGCATACATCCTGCTGGCTGTCACTTCGCCATCTCCAACTGGTCAATGTGGTCAATGACAGTGGGTGCAACATCATGGCTGACCTGAACCGGGGCAAAATAACACATGCTCCCTTCATGGCGCACGATTCCAACCTTTTGGTGCAGCTCTTTTTAAATAAGTGCACTAGCTTGCACAAGGTGCTTACAAAGTCCAGGAGATGGTCCAAGCACTTCAGCCACTTTTACATGGTGAGGAACACTCTTTTGGACCTGCAGCGACAAAATGGCCTGCTGCTACATTGTTTAATCCATGACATTGCACATGGTTGAGCATCTGTACGAGCAGCAGAAAGCCATGAATGATTTTGTCATGTACCAGACTGCTTCAGCAGTAGGGAGCCCGTGTTGCTTCGATGTCAGGCAGTGGCAGCTCATCTGAGAGGTCTGTCGCGTGATGAAGCCCTTTGAAAAGGCCACAAAGTTTGTCAGCAGAGAGAACTGATAACACACAAATAATTAAATGTTACCATGTTTTTATTGAACACACCATGTAAACATTCACAGTGCAGGTGGAAAAAGTATGTGAACCCCTAAACTAATGACATCTCCAAGAGCTAATTGGAGTGAGGTGTCAGCCAACTGGAGTCCAATCAATGAGAGGAGATTAAAGGTGTCAGTTACAGCTGCCCTGCCCTATAAAAAACACCCACCAGTTCTGGGTTTGCTTTTCACAAGAAGCATTGCCTGATGTGAATGATGCCTCGCACAAAAGAGCTCTCAGAAGACCTACGATTAAGAATTGTTGACTTGCATAAAACTGGAAAGGGTTCTAAAAGTATCTCCAAAAGCCTTGTTGTTTATCAGTCCACTGTGAGACAAATGTTCTATAAATGGAGAAAATTCAGCACTGCTGCTACTCTCCCTAGGAGTGGCCATCCTGTAAAGATGACTGCAAGAGCACAGTGCAGACTGCTCAATGAGGTGAAGAAGAATCCTTGAGTGTCAGCTAAAGACTTAAAAAAGTCTCTGGCATATGCTAACATCCCTGTTAGTGAATCTGCGATACGTAAAACACTCAACAAGAATGGATTTCATGGGAGGATACCACAGAGGAAGCCAATGCTGTCTAAAAAAAACATTGCTGCACGTTTACAGTTTTTACAAGAGCACCTGGATGTTCCACAGCAGTACTGGCAAAATATTCTGTGGACAGATTAAACCAAAGTTGAGTTGTTTAAAAAAAAAACACAACACTATGTGTGGAGAAAAAGAGGCACAGCACACCAACATCAAAACCTCATCCCAACTGTGAAGTATGGTGGTGGGGGCATCATGGTTTGGGTCTGTATTGCTGCGTCAGGGCCTGGACAGATTGCTATCATCGAAGGAACAATGAATACCCAAGTCTATCAAGACATTTTGCAGGAGAACTTAAGACCATCTGTCCACCTCCTGAAGCTCAACAGAAGATGGTGTTGCAACAGGACAACGACCCAAAGCATAGAAGTAAATCATCAACAGAATGGCTTAAACAGAAGAAAATACGCCTTCTGGAGTGGCCCAGTCAAAGTCCTGATCTCAACCCGATTGAGATGCTGTGGCATGATCTCAAGAAAGTGATTCACACCAGACATCCCAAGAATATTGCTGAACTGAAACAGTTCTGTAAAGAAGAATGGTCAAGAATTACTACTTATCCGTTGTGCACGTCTGATCTGCAACTACAGGAGACGTTTGGTTGAAGTTATTGCTGCCAAAGGAGGTTCAACCAGTTATAAAATCCAAGGGTTCACATACTTTTTCCACCTGCACTGTGAATGTTTACATGGTGTGTTCAATAAAAACATGGCAACATTTAATTCTTTGTGTGTTATCAGTTTAAGCAGACTGTGATTGTCTATTGTTGTGACTTAGATGAAGATCAGATCACATTTTATGACCAATTTGTGCAGAAATCCATATCATTCCGAAGGGTTCACATACTTTTTCTTGCAACTGTATATGCATAATACATCCAGTAAAGTCTCTTCTAAGGTAGATGTTATCTTTTCCTATCTTCTCTATTGGAAGCAGGCCACCAGGATGACAACTTTCAACTATGTCTCGTCACTGCAGAGTTTGCTAAAGACACGTCTTAGATTTCTCACTTTTCCACCATCTTCCTTTTCTCAGTGCCCCATCAGTGTAATCCTGCTACTATCCCCGAGGATGTAGTGTACTGCCATACAGATTGTCCCCTCATGGTAATATTATTCCCAAATGTCCCACCATACAAGTCTTTCCCAAAGTGCCCTAATTAGTAATAGTACCCACTATATTTCCCTGAGAGCACCCCCACCACAGCATTCCAGTAGTAATAATTTACCCATAGTGCCCCCAGTAGTAAAAGGGTTATCCTACAGTGTCCCAAGTAGCAATAAAACCCCTCTATAAAGCATTCTTATAGTGTCTGCAGTATTAATAAGGTATCTCTGTAATGTTAAAAAGAAAAAAAAAACTCACTGAAAAAAAAGACACTGGAGTGTATCAATAACCGGGGGAACAATTCCTCCGCATGCGGTCTGCAGACAACGGCAATCCCCAGCAAAAAATGCGTACAATGGAGGATGCCGGTGCGGACCGCATGCACCACAAGGACATCTTACACAAAATGATACATTGTGCAGATGAGAAAATATACATACAAAAATCACTGCATGTGAGAGCCTGGCTGTGAGTTAATTGAACTGTTCAGACCCTGTTCACACACCACGGGCAGTTGAATGGTAGTACCCCATGCGTGCTGAGACACCGTAACGTGGTGCATGAGGGGCTCCGATATGTTCCTGACTGGAAGATATTGGCAAAGTTCTCAGCTTTTAACATCAGTCTAAGTAATTAGCTAGTATTGTCAGTTGCGTATCATTTTGGTGCATTTTTTGCTGTAATGTTCACTGTAGTAATAATGTCCCTTATAGTTCCCCCAGCAGTTATAATGCCCCTATAGCATCCCCATTAGTTACACAACCCCCTATACTGCCATATATTGCCCCAGGAATTATAATGCCCTATATAGTGCTTCTAGTAATAATAATTCCCTTTGTAGCACCTCCAGTAGTTATGTCCCTCCCAGTAATGCTCCATTTGTTATAATATGAACCATTAGTTATATGTTCCCCAGTATTGTCCCATGTAGTGGCCTAAGTAGCAATAATGTTCTCCTATGAAGCCACCAGTATTTTAAATATTCTCTTTTAGTGCCCCAGTAGTAGTGACAACATTTATAAAAAATCTAAAAATTCTCCTCACTTCTGTCACAGCCACAGTCTTCTGGCCTGAGGCCTGAGTCGTCTACATCCCGGCACAGGCAGCCTTGGTCTAGTGAACCAACAAAGTAAACAGCGGGGATGGGAACCATCGGCTCCTATACCCTACTGCAGTATTCAAATGTGCAAAATTAGGCAAAATATCAAGAGCCTAAGCCCCAGATTGGGCAGACTTATTGAAGGTTGTTTTGGGCAGCTGTGGGCTGACCAGGAACCTTGGGCCCTGGGCCATCCATCAAATCACTCTATTTTAATATGCCATTGACTGCAGAGGATACTGCCTGAAGAGTATGTCTGTCTGTCCAGAACTTTCACAACCCTCTCTACAGAAACTTCTCCTCCAAAGGCCTCTTGCACACCAATGTATTTTCTTTCCATGTCCGTTCCGTTTTTGCGGTTTCCATTTGCGGTACTTATGCGGAATCATTCATTTCAATGGTTCCGCAAAAAAAAATGAATATACTCCATGTGCATTCTGTTTCCGTATTTCCGTATATCCGTTCCGCTAAAAGATAGTACTCGTCCTATTATTTTTTTGCAAATAACGTTCCATCGCTCCATTCAAGTCAATGGGTCCGCAAAAAATATGGAATGCATACGGAACACATCCGTATGTCATCTGTATTTTGCGGATCCATGCCCACTTTGCGTATGTGTTTACTGTTTACAAACATTACAGTACATTACAGTAAGGCTACATGCACACAAACGTGGTTTGGTTCCGCATACGAGCCGCAAAAAACCCATTCACTTCTGTAGCCCTGTGAATTTTTTTTTAACATGTCCTATTCTTGTCTGTTTTGCGGACAAGGATAGGCATTGTTACAATGGATCCACCAAAAAATGGATGCCATACGGACATCACAGTTGTTTTTTTTTTGTGAATCTGCAATTTTCGGATCGCAAAACTCATATGGTCGTGTGTATCTAGCCTAATGATTACAAATTTTCTGTTTCCATTTGCGATCCTCAAAAAACTGATCGCATACGGAAACCATACAGAGATGTATTTACAGAAATACGGAAACGGAACAGAAACAAAAAAAGGAACAGCGGTTCCGTGAAAAAAGGACCGCAAAATACATACGGTCGTGTGCAAGAGGCCAAACTCTTTCCAAGTTTTTATGGATGGGCCACCCATCCTCTAGAAGTTCTACTATTTGGCTCTTTTGTCTAAGAAGAGAAAAACAGTGCTGTCAGACAAAAAACAACTACAGTGATGCCAGACAAAAAAAATAATGTGGCGCATCTGTATATACCGTAAAGTAAGGATCTCTGATCTTTAATTACTACATTTAACTCTCTCTAGCACTGTCATATTGTAAAAATAGACTTTGTTATCTTAAGTCTTTATGTGTTCTATTTCTTTCTTTTTTTTTTCTGGTAGTGTATGAAACTTCTGCTAATACATGTCTGAACAGGTAGAAGATTGTTTTCACTTCTGACTCTCCTTTATGTTTAGTTATCCAGGAATAACCTATTGATTTTCTCCTAAGAAAAGTTGGCATACACTAGAGTTTGAGATAGTTTACATCAGGTCACAGTCTCTGTATTTTAGAAGTCTACCCCAGAGGCAGAATGGAATTGTAGCTAATGACTGGTAAAAAGCAATTATCAAAAAAATTCTGTTCACACATTGCAGGACAGTCATTTTTGAACCTTTATTCACTGTTTATAATAGGCTTTTTGTGGCATTTTATGGTCAGTGCTGAATGCACGATTGAGGGGAAAAATTGCAATTTTTCTTGAAACATAGCGTTAAAGACATAACACATGAAAAAATATTTTTAAAATGACAGAAATTTCTGATAATTTTGTCAGTATAAAAATTCACCTACATTGCCTGTAGAACAATATAGTGATCTCTGATGCGGTAACAGTCCTATAACCATTAATAGGCGACGGCACACAATATTCCTGCTCAGGTTTTATATTCAAATTCTTTACGTAATTTAATAATGTTAGAACTTTTGGAATAAAAAGGAGATTAGGTCTATGTTAGCTACTGTGGGCTATGATGAAGTCCTGCCCAAAATAGTCCAACCCATGCAGTAGTGTCAAAACAATGCTACGGGAAATGTTCATGACTGTGGCTCTCAGTAGTGTTGAGCAAATCAAAGTATCCAAATTTCAAGGAAAATGTAATTTGCCATCAATCTGAATGATCACGTAGAGGCTGCCACGGCTAACTTGATTGAAGATCCAGCGCAAATTCACACACACGGTGACGTATGACGTCACCACGCCAGGCAATGTGATGACATCATCATGCACCGTGCGGGATTTTGCACTGGATCTTCAATCAAGATGGCTACGGCGGCCTCTATGCGATCAAATGAATGAAGTGATTTTTTTTTAACCCCTAAAAGCCACAATGTGCATCTCAGATGCCGCAATCAGCAATGAACGAGGCATCTGTGAGGTTTAATGATGGGGGACCTTTACATCTGTAAAATAAATAAATACCAGATCATTTTTTTCCGGATGACACGTATTTCAATGCATTTGTCAGACGGATCCACATCCGGATCCGTCTGACAAATGCATCTGTTTGCGTCCAGATTGCCGGATCCGGCAGGCAGTTCCGGCGATGGAACTGCCTGCAGGAATCCTCTGCCGCAAGTGTGAAAGTACCATTAAACTGGCTGACATTTTAGATGTGCTAATGTCAGCTGAGCCTAACTAACCTTTTCCTAGTTTTATCCGTGCCCCCGCTACTCCAAAAATGTAACTTTTGTAATATGAAAATTAGCCTCTAGGAGCCGGGGGGGGGGGGCATTGCTGCTGCTACTAGAGGCTCTGTTCTCCCACCTCTGTCACCTCTCTCCAAGTCTTGATTGACAGGGCCAGGCAGTATTCACATCCTCCTGCCAGCCCTGATTGCATGGTAAATCTGGCGCTTGCGCCGTGCCGTTTAGTATTCAGCGCAGGTGCAGTAAGGAAGTCGGCAGCCAGTGAGCGTCCTTCCTTCACTATGCAATGCGCCGAATACTGAACGGCACAGCGCAGGCGCAAGATTTACCATGCACTCGGGGTCGGCAGGAGGATGTGAACGCTCCCTTGCCCTGTCGATCAAGACAGAGGTGGGAGAAAGGAGCCTCCTGGAGCAGGAGCAACACCCCTCTTGATCCTAGAAGCTAATTTGCATATTATAAAAGTTACATTTATGGAGTAAAGGGGGCATGAATAAAACTAGGAATAGGCTAATTAGGTTCAGCTGACATTAGCACATCTAAAATGTCCGCCAGTTTAATTTAGGTATTTCTGGTGACAGAAACACTTCAACAGTAAAAACTGAATATTAAGCAGCTCTGGCATACCCACTTCTCCTACCCCGGTGCTCTCCTGCCCTAGAGGTGGGGTACCTTCTTCTGCCATATGCTTTTCCTTCTTTTTAACATTATCTAATATCGATGAGAATATGTCCTCAGGAACATCTAGCTCCTCCTTACTCTGCATCTTGCTGCCTTTTCTAGGACATGGAGACTTATTAAGACCTGGCCCCCGTAAGGAATGCAGATGGGATGGTATTGGTTGTCACACTGGCACTGGAATAATAAAGACTTTCATCTTATTGGTATTAAATTACATCAATTATCATCTTAAATTATGGATAATGTAGGAATAAGTAAATGTTCAAATAAATGAAACTGATGTAAAATGTCTCCCTGCACTCTCCCTGCAGTCTCCCTGCAATCACTCTGCAGTCTCCCTGCATTCTCCCTGTAGTCTCCCTGCATTCTCCCTGTAGTCTCCCTGCATTCTCCCTGCAGTCTCCCTGCATTCTCCCTGCAGTCTCCCTGCATTCTCCCTGTAGTCTCCCTGCAATCTCTCTGTGGTCTCCCTGCACTCTCCCTGCAGTCTCCCTGCAATCTCTCTGCAGTCTCCCTGCACTCTCCCTGCACTCTCCCTGCAATATCTCTGTGGTCTCCCTTCACTCTCCCTGTAGTCTCCCTGCACTCCCCCTGCACTTTTCCTGCACTCTCCTTTTCCAATATTCTTCTATTAATCATTTTAAGTAACAATGTCCCTAGCGCATGAGCGCTTGCCACGTCTCTCCACATGCTAAGCTCACAGGACAATGGCAGAGACCACGCGGGATGAGGATTTCATAAGGATGTGACATCACAGAGGATGGCGATCTGCAGATTGTCTGGCTGCACAGCATTATGGGTGAGTCTGCATTCCCGGGCTTGTGTCCCCTACACTTAGTTTTGCTTTGTAACATGAGCAGCCGCCATTTTAGGAAAACCTGATTCTTTATCCCGAAGCTCAAGAAAATTTGAATTTGATTTGAATCAAAGTTTTCCTAAACTTCGGCCTGAATTCTGCTTCAAATGCTTTGCTTCATTCAACGCTATTCATAATATTTTAGAATAATAGTATGTTCAGTTACATTTCTTTAAACTGGTGTTCAGTCCAGAACTGCATGGTGCTGCAGATATGGTATATACAGTATACTATATACATTAATTAATCTCACACATTGTCTGCTATACCGTACATATGGAAAAATTTAACTGAGAAAAGAAAATATAAGGGAAAACAAAATTCAAATAACAAGCCCGGCTCTTAGATCCCTGCAGAGTGTGCAGCACAAGAATTTAATATTAGTTTGCTTTCTTTCCCTTAACCAATTATATTTTGTTCTCCACCAGAGATGCTGAAATACAAGCTCTGCACATTCAATTTTCATTCAGTAAGAGGACAAGTGGCTTGTTTTCTCCTAGAACAGACTGTAAAGATAAAGATACGGAAACAAAGCCTTTTCAACCAGTGAATGCTGATGCAGGTTTTTAGTGTCCAGTAATTTATAGATTGTGAGGTGGTAACAATATATTACAACATTAGACGTTAATGTGCATTGACAGCAGCAGATTCGGTGCTATTATATGTTACAGCAAGTATGTGAGCCTTCCCCTGCCTTTATTAGCATATTTAGGAATGCCAATAATAGGCTGACAACTGCAACGTACAGATGGTGACGGATGAGACATGCATTCTCCTATGGCCAGTTTTGCAAGGTGAACAGAAAAACCTTGAAAAAGAAAAAGATAGAAACATGTCTGTGCATTATGTGCAGTTCCTGATATCTCTAAGTGTGTCAAACAGGAAGTATCTAGAAGATCGTAAGAAGTAAAATTTGAATTCAATTAAATATTAAAAAAAATTATAAAATGCCCATGTTTCAGTCTTATCAGCATTGCATGCATGCATGCACAGTGTACCTCCCCCATTTTCCTTTGACTAGGTGTGGTGGCCATCTCACCAGGCAGGCTTTTAAAGGGGTTGTCCGGGTTTAGAGCTGAACCCGGACATACCCTTATTTTCGCCCAGGCAGCCCCCCTGAGGCTAGCATCGGAGCATCTCATGATATTGAAACTTGATATCATCAATACATTTTGAACCTAATTCCGCAGACTAGAGTTCTGCCATCTGATTTCTCCTGGTTTGCCACATCATTATTTAGCATCTAATCAATTAAGGGATAGTTTGGGTGATGCTCTTGGTTAAAGTCTGTAAGTGTATTCTAACCAAACCCTCTGCCATCCTTCAATAGGATGAAAGAACAGAAGCTACACTTCAAAGTTTAAAATGGGCTCCATATTCATGATGCCAGGTTTTGTCATCCAGGAATCAAGGCCTCTTGGTTGTTTGCCTCACCAAAACCTTTTAAAGACTCTTGGTTCATTATACCATCACTTATTGCTACAGTTCCTGTGTTTAAGAGGAGTCCCCAACCAGTAGCAAAGGGGATGGAACCAACCAAGGTTGTCCTCTTTCTCTTCAAAAGCCACGTGGTCTTCTTCTACTGAACATTCTCCTTTGACTTCTCTTACTTCGTGATTATGTATTTTGTTTTTTCTTACCTTACAGCACATTGTTGATTGCCCTACTCTATGTGAAAATTTCTGCTCATGAATAGTTATTAGACATTTGGCTTGTGTCACAGAGAAAATTTACGCAACAAGGAATGTGGTTGGTCAAAATTATCTGATTAAATAAGCTTCACATCATAGACTCATTTGAGAATTACAAATTTGTGTTACTTTTGCAAATTTGCACAAATGAAAATATCCTTGGACATGAATTAGCCAGACACTAGCAGTCAAAGAGACAGAATTGAGCTAAAAATTCTTAAGAAAATACTTTAGAAGCTGACTTTGAATGTAACTTGTTGATAAATGTTGTTTGTATTTATTCTAGCATAGCATTACTAGAAAAGAAAAATCTAGCAAAAATAAGTATAAAGTGAACTTTTTAGATACAGTATCTTGTAGAAGCAAAAACTGAGTAAACTTTGTTAAGTCATTTCTTATAAAACATCAACAAGGTTGAATAGATAGATTTGTTTGTTCTTCTTTATGGCAAAGCAACAAGCCCACATTATGAAATAGAAATGCCATTTACTCTAAGAAGACTTCATCAGAAAATACAGTAAATGTTGTTTATCTAGTCTCAGGATTCTAGAAAGATTTTTAGTGTAATCTAAATGTTCTAAAAAAAAAAACTGAAATAATGTATCAACCGTGTGTTCCATCTTTTCATCCACCAAGTTCTATACGGCACAGATTTCCACTTTAATTTCTGTCAGAAAAAATAATGAGTTCTAAATAGACGTCTACAGGGTTGACACACATTGAAGAAGATTTTTCAATTTCTTTAAACAAGTATACAAAGTAAAAATCACAGCAAACAAAGCTGCTCCACATTATACAAAAACATGCTTATAAAGTGCCTTTCAACATTTTGTATTGAAGAAGAAAAAATGTGACAGATGGATTGGGAAGCTTTTAAGACATTACACTCCTCACAGAAGCCAAGAAATATATTATAATTTTTTTTTAGCATTTGTATTATAATTTTCTATTTCATTTTCTACTTGTCTTATTTTATGGACTTCATGTATTGCCTACATCATGGCCTGCGGGAAACCTATTATTTTTTTTTTTACTTTATCACTGTATTTTGGTGTCTTTCAAATGATGTTTAATATGAAGGAATATGGGTAAAAATGTATAAAATGTATACATATAAATACATGTAAATCTCTCTTTCTCTCTCTCTCTCTCTCTCTCTATATATATATATATATATATATATATAGAGAGAGAGAGAGAGAGATATACAGGTGAAACTTGAAAAATGTGAATATCCTGCAAAAGTCTATTTATTTCAGTAATGCAAATTAAAAGGAATTACATTAATGCAGCTTAAAATTAGAATTTTGTGAAAAGGTTCAATATTCTAGCCTCAAAGTGTCACACTCTAGTCAGCTAATTAGTCCATACCCCCTGAGCAAACAGTACCTCAAAATTGCGACTTTGGGGTTTCATAAGCTGTAAGCCATAATCATCCAAATTATAACAAATAAAGGCCTGAAATATCTCGCTTTGCCTGTAATGAGTCTATCTGTAGTAGTTTCACCTTTTAAGTTGCATTACTGAAATAAATCAACTTTGAACAATATAATTTTTTTTTTGTTTCACCTGTATATATATATATATATATATATATATATATATATATATATATATACAGCAAATGTCCAGCAATTGTGAACGGCACAGCACTAGTCTGTAATGGCGGGTGCCCGCGGCTGATGAAGCAATCCAGGCTTCAAAATACAATATAGATCCAGGAACTCCACGGCTCTTCTTTCAGTAAAATAATATTTATTCACCAGAAATACAATGTTTCGGTTCGCACACTGGAGCCTTTTTCAAGCAGTGATGTGAAAGGGGTGTACACATAACATATTAATGGTGTGTTCCATATCAATCAATCAATAACATAATTGCGTGCAATGAAAGACATAATTCAACAAAATACATATCATAATTCAAAAGTACATGATTAAAAAGACTGTGCAATTCATAGTATACATATTAGATGGCATGGATGTATGTATCCAAGACTCCGTGTTCATTAAAGTGACCGTGGATAATATTTCATATATTTCCAACATTGATTCCCATAATTCAGTGCTTCTCAAATAGTGGGCGCGAGGCTCCGTAAAGGGGGGCTCGTTTAAACTCGGCAAACACTGTCATATTGGATGTCCAGATCGGATTATCCGACTCACTCGCAAGCGGCGTCCCACACGGCGTCGGTTGCCTAGCAACTCTACGGCTGGAGAGAGGGAGCAGTGCGGCGCGATCACTGGAGATTGTCCCAGCGCAGCCCCAGTAGCAGCCCGACGCGGAGGACCACGTGACCGCCAACGCACGTGACACATGCAGAGGACCCGTGGAGACATACAGGAATCAATACGTCGGTTCCTAGTGCCACTCACAGAGGAGAAAGAGCAGGACGCCGGTATGTCATCAAGGCAGAGTCGCAAAGATACATCCGCAGCATCACCAGGTAGGAAAACAAGAGCTGAAGCACAGAAAGAACATAAAGAGCAGGGGTCAAGGAGAGGAGGTAGGACAAGCACAAAATCTGATAATAAAACTGAAAAGGGGAAAATAACTAGTAACCAGGGGATGGAGGAGGAAAAAGTATACGAACTAGAAGGCAGTACCCTGGATCAAAAGGAGGAGGGGGAAGGTGCAAAAAGACGCTCTGCAGGTAAACTAAGCCCTGAAGGTAACCTAGATAAAAAAGGGCATAATAGCAGGAATGCAGGAGTGGAAGGGGTACAAAGCACACAGCAGGAGGATACCAATAATAAGGTGTACTATAACAATTTTATAGACAAATGATACTATTTACAGTCGCGCGGGGGGCGCAAAATGTTTTCTTCTTCCTAGGGGGGGGGGGGCATAACAGAAAATAATTGAGAAGCACTGCCATATTATGGCATAATTCAACAATCAGGTGATGTGCATGATTAACTTGATTAAAAATAAAAAACAATAATAACTGAACGTTTGTGACCTTAATCGGGATCCAAGCGGCACAAGAGGGTCTGACGTGGTGCAACCCCAACTGCGCCTGCGCGCCCTCTCCTAGCAGCAGCAGTCTTCCGGGATCTGCAAGTCAGCTGATTGAAACTTAGGAGGTCAGGTGATCGGGATCCTAGAGTCACGTGAGGCCTATTGATACACGTTGCTGCGGCAACCATCACGTGACCAAGGTCCTACATTCTACAGGTCAAAACCTTATCTAACTGGCTGTTCCCTTGTGATGGTTACGTTCTTTCCAGAATATAAAACGTCAGCTGGAGTTCCGGATCATGGAGATACAATCTCTGTTAAGATTATCATTATTGAACAGGCGTCAGGTGCAGATATTGTTGCTCTACCTACGGGGTCATCAACATCTGTGGAGATTCCTCAATCACTTCAGCAGTATCCGAGGGCAGCAAAGGCGACACTGCACTTGTGCCCAAATGCAGCGTCCAGCCCCGCTCACCCCTTCCCCAATACAGTAGAATAAATAGACTCAATAAGGACCTACCACCGTATATAGCAGGTCCGGCGGCATAAATGCTAGAAGATCCCTTTATACACTAACCACATGGGTTTTTATGAACACGCATCAGGTTTCCATAATACGGGGCTCTGGCGTTTTTAATCCACTTCCCCTTTATAAGTCTCATAATTATCTGCAGCTCACCCCTGTCAAAAGGTACAATCAGTACCTAAGACTAAGTTCCAGAGCTCCAGATGACACCAATGCACAGCCAGAAGAAAATAGCGACCTCATGTTAGTGATCAATTCCCATCACCATATTTTGTCTAATATAGAATCATAATTATCCAGCATCATCATGTGTGGCGAGGATCCCAATGACTTCTATGTCCACCGAACGCTCAGCTGTACATAATCTGCAGGTAAAAATAATCAGGGAAAAGCATTAGAAACAACATCTTCTTTCCAAGCACCCCTCATATAACTAGCAGGTAGACAAAAGCAGGACCCGGGGTCCCATCCAGATGGAACGCCCTCTAAGTACATATCCAAGGCCTGAACTCGACATTTAGTCCCATTGGTTTTAAAGTGTTCAATTTCATGATTCAAAATATCTCTCTTTTCTTTAAGGCTAATACTCTATTCCCACCTCTCTGTGACAATCGGACATGGTCCACAAGCATCCACCTGATGACTCGTTCACCATGTCCCATTTCTGTACAGTGCTTTGACACTGGTAAGTCCATCCGCTTTTTGCGGATGGTGTAACGATGGTAATTAAAACGTGTCTTAAACTCAAGTGTGGTTTCTCCTACATACAGTAATAAGCAAGGGCACCACAACACATATATCACAAAAGACGAGTCGCATGTCAAAAATTGCTTGCTTTTATATATAGCCTTGGTTTTTGGATGTATCAAACTTCCTCCCTTCTGTATCTGTTTGCAATTAATGCAATTCAAGCATGGGAAACATCCCTTCCTAGGAGTTTTTAAGAAGGTTTGTCCCACTTTTTTAATTGGGCCTACATCAGCATGGACCACTTCATCCTTTAAATTCCTAGGTCGCCTATAGGACATCAAGGGTGCATTCCCAAATTCATCAACCTCACTGAGACCACGTTTTAAGATGGGCCAGTGTTTGTTGATGATATTTCGGACATGGTAACTGTCTTCTGTGTACGTGGTCACTAGGGGAATTCTATTGGTTTTCTGAACCTTATTTCTACTTGTGGTAAGTAGTTGCTCTCTATTCACTTCCTCTACCTTTGTAATCTGTGTATCAAGACTCCTCACTGGCATTATAGATTCACACTGAAGGCAACAAAACTATAAATTAACACATGTGAAATTATATACATAACATAAATGTTGAAACAATTGAAAATATGTCATATTCTAGGTTCTTCAAAGTAGCCACCTGTTGCTTTGATTACTGCTTTGCACACTCTTGGCATTCTTTTGATGAGCTTCAGGAGGTAGTCACCTGAAATGGTCTTCCAACAGTCTTGAAGGAGTTCCCAGAGATGCTTAGCACTTGTTGGCCCTTTTGCCTTTACTCTGCGGTCCAGCTCACCCCAAACCATCTCGATTGGGTTCAGGTCCGGTGACTGTGGAGGCCAGGTCATCTGGCGCAGCACCCCATCACTCTCCTTCATGGTCAAATAGCCCTTACACAGCTTGGAGGTGTGTTTGGGGTCATTGTCCTGTTGAAAAATAAATGATGGTCCAACTAAACGCAAACCGGATGGAATAGCATGCCGCTGCAAGATGCTGTGGTAGCCATGCTGGTTCAGTATGCCTTCAATTTTGAATAAATCCCCAACAGTGTCACCAGCAAAGCACCCCCACACCATCACACCTCCTTCTCCATGCTTCACGGTGGGAACCAGGCATGTAGAGTCCATCCGTTCACCTTTTCTGAGTCGCACAAAGACACGGTGGTTGGAACCAAAGATCTCAAATTTGGACTCATCAGACCAAAGCACAGATTTCCACTGGTCTAATGTCAATTCCTTGTGTTCTTTAGCCCAAACAAGTCTCTTCTGCTTGTTGCCTGTCCTTAGCAGTGGTTTCCTAGCAGATATTCTACCATGAAGGCCTGATTCACACAGTCTCCTCTTAACAGTTGTTCTAGAGATGTGTCTGCTGCTAGAACTCCGTGTGGCATTGACCTGGTCTCTAATCTGAGCTGCTGTTAACCTGCGATTTCTGAGGCTGGTGACTCGGATGAACTTATCCTCCGCAGCAGAGGTGACTCTTGGTCTTCCTTTTCTGGGGCGGTCCGCATGTGAGCCAGTTTCTTTGTAGCGCTTGATGGTTTTTGTGAGTGCACTTTGGGACACTTTCAAAGTTTTCCCAATTTTTCGGACTGACTGACCTTCATTTCTTAAAGTAATGATGGCCACTCGTTTTTCTTTACTTAGCTGCTTTTTTCTTGCCATAACACAAATTCTAACAGTCTATTCAGTAGGACTATCAGCTGTGTATCCACCTGACTTCTCCACAACGCAACTGATGGTCCCAACCCCATTTATAAGGCAAGAAATCCCACTTATTAAACCTGACAGGGCATACCTATGAAGTGAAAACCATTACAGGTGACTACCTCTTGAAGCTCATCAAGAGAATGCCAAGAGTGTGCAAAGCAGTAATCAAAGCAAAAGGTGGCTACTTTGAAGAACCTAGAATATGACATATTTTCAGTTGTTTCACACTTTTCTATGTATATAATTCCACATGAGTTAATTCATAGTTTTGATGCCTTCAGTGTGAATCTACAATTTTCATAGTCATGAAAATAAAGAAAACTCTTTGAATGAGAAGGTGTGTCCAAACTTTTGGTCTGTACTGTATATATTTGGCTTTCTGGTGAAATATTAGGAAACCATGAAAAGCTCCTGCTACAGTGATATTATATGAAAGTCACACATTTAAGTAGAATCATGTAATGGTGATTTCCTCATCTCAAACAATTAATTGAAACAAAATTCAACAACATTGGTGGGTATACCCCACAAAAATGTCAATGTCTCAACAACTTGTCATGTGGCCTTAAGCATCAATTACAGCTTGATAACAATGTCTCATGCTGTTCACATGTCCACTTATTGTCTGCTGAGTCATGGCATCCCACTCTTCTTGAAGGGCAGCCCTCAGGTCATTGAGGGTCTGGGGTACAGCGTTTCGAGCCTCTACACAACGACTCAGCTGATCCCATAGGATTTTAATGGGATTCAGGTTTGGATAAAGTGCATGTCACTCCATTTGAGGTCCCCTAGTCTCCAGCAGACAGTCCATAATCATGCAACCTCAATGACCTGGCACATTGTCATCCATAAAGATGAAATTAGGCCTGTGTTTTTCATACAGAGGCACAATGACTGAATTAATGATGTACTTCAATTAGTATTGGCTTGTCACTGGACCATTCACAAAATGTAGGGCAGTTCTGTATTGACTAGACATTTTTGCCCACATTGTAACAATGCCACCACCAACAGTGGCTGATGCATAATGTTCTTCTTGATGTCTCCAACATCATTGGTAGCCATAATTTCAGCTCAGTGTGAACCAACTTTCATCAGCACTGAGGCCCACTAATTCCTTGTCCAGCGTAGATGCTCCCTGGCCCATGCAAGACAATGATGCCTGTGCCTGGTGGTGTGGTCAGGTACTCTTGCAAGTTGTCTATCATGCACACCACGCTAATTTAAACGGTTTTGATGGTCTGACATGACACTTGGGTGCCTTTCACCTCCCTTAAATGTGCCCTGAGTTGTGTGGCATTCATAATCTGGTTCAGCAGGGCATTTTTCACAATGAAGCTGTGTTGGATGTGGGATCAGTGTGGGATGTGGCTAAAGGATGTCCACTTTTATGCCTTTCTGTGACTCTTCCAGTCTCTCTGTATCTCTGTTGCAACCTCCTGATAAATCTCTGTGACTCTATGATTCAGTGGCCACTTCCTTTTGAGAACATCCTGCTTGAAGCCTCGCAATCGCGAGGTACTGTTGATTAATAGTTAGGTGTCGTCTTGGTCTCATGATGTCAAAATGTGAACAACATGATGAAGACTTGAAGAGGACTGTTTACATACCAATTCTACCAGGAAATTTATTGAATGATTCATAGATCAAGCACCTGTTGTAAATTTTATATATATATATATATATATATATATATATATATATATATATATATAGTGAGACAGTGAGGGGAATGGTCTGGGAAAACAGGTATTTTCCTTCCAGCGTGTGCTGCTGTGCTGATTTGCAGCCAGGTGGGGTCAAATACCAGACTGGATTTTTATTGCCGATCCAGGTTTTTGGCAGCACTTGGCTGTCCTTAAATAGGCAGCTGGGCTCAGCAGCAAGATCTCTGTGTTTGGATCTGAGGCTTGTTGCCAGGTTGGAGGGATGAGACCCATGGGCTGAGGAAACAGGCCCCGTAAAGCCTGCCGTGGACTGCTGGAGGCAGAACTGACATCAAGGTGACTTATATGAACTTTCCAATTTGTGTGAAGTAACACCAAGATGTACTTTCCATTGTGTGTGAAGTAAACACCAAGACTACAAAGTCCGCTTACCCTATCTACCAGAGCGAAACCCCACTATATATATATATATATATATATATATATATAGCAGAAAAAGGGATTTGGCGGCACCAGTCTGTTGGCTCAGGTGCTATGTCCAAAGGAATGAGCTTTCACCTTCTTATATATGTAGAGAATCGGACAGCACTCCAAGACTTGAAAAAAGTAGAAATCTTTATTCACCCATGTGAAAAATAATTGCAACGTTTCAGCTCACAATCGAGCCTTTCTCAGCTCACAATCGAGCCTTGGCTTGAGAAAGGCTCGATTGTGAGCTGAAACGTTGCAATTATTTTTCACATGGGTGAATAAAGATTTCAACTTTTTTCAAGTCTTGGAGTGCTGTCCGATTCTCTACATATATATATATATATATATATATATATATATATATATTATCGATGAGTGAATTAATTCTATTGGTTTGGAATTCATACAGAGAGAGAGAGAGAGAGGGAGAGAGGGGTACTCTTTCTCATAATAGAGAGGGTCTAGTGTGCACAGTATGTGTGAAGTGTATTGTATTCCAGGCAACAGCACTCTGGGTTTCTGGGAAAGATAACTTTCCTAAGCCTATTTTCTGCCAGCAGATGAAAGATATGCTAATTTTCATATATTCTTCTCAGAAATCCAGTGTGGACTGGTAGTGATGGATGAACATTTGCCGGGATGGTTCGCGAATGCGATCGCGCAAACACGATCAAATGTTTGCGAACCGCAAGTTCGCGGTGGGTCCCATTCATTTTAGTGGCAGGCGAATCTGAAAAACCTTGAGCTCATATTTGCAGCCAAGAAATAATTACTAGAAGTGCACAAATAGTCCCACAACATGGACAGTGACATACCAGATGGATTATTTGAATTTGCGATTTCCATTCACAATTTTTTTCAATGCAAAATATCGGCAATGTAATTTTCGCGTACGTGCATGCTCAAATGCACTATACAGTACCCAAATGCACTATAAAGAAAGTATATTGGTATATAACACCCCGCTTCAATCAGTTTTTTTTGGGGGGCGACTGGTATATCACACCAGTAGAAATTATTTGTTCCAATAACGCTTGTCCCTCTATATACCTGCAGTATCGCAGCAGAACCGCACACAACTGCCGCACAATACAAATGCACTATAATATACTGTCTAACATAGAAAGTATAACATTGTAGAAGGAAGGCTATCTATTAGAATATATGTGATACCTTTAATAATGTTACTGTGAGGGTACATTCACATGTCCGTGAGTGTTTTGCGGATCCGCAAAACACGGACACGGCAATGCGCATTCCGCAATTTGCGGACCGCATATCACCGGCACTATAATAGAAAATGCCTAATTTTGTCTGCAATTGCAGACTAGATTAGGACATGTTCTATTTTTTTGTGGAAACGGAAGTACGGATGTGGAAGTGCGGATCCGCAAACGAGGATGCGGATCCGGAAATGTAGATGCGGACAGCACATGCCGGCCCCATTGAAAATAAAATGCGGAACGGATGCGGACCCATTTTGCAGACGTGTGAATGGAAAAGATATCCTTCAAAATGAAAAAAATATATAATTATTAAAGTTAAGCAAAAAGCATAGATGTGGTCGGCAATAACAAGTGCTCGACGGCACAAATCAGAAACCATATGTCCTACCACAATCGGGGGGTTCCAGTGCACATCTATGAATCCCGGAGAGAAAGCAAAAAACATCTATCCCTGGGCTAGATGATATTGTGGTATTGAAGGACAGGGTGGGCAAAGAACTGTCCCTGATATTGCCCCAGAAGTGAAAGAGATCGAGTGCACCGATGCCCAACCACTTATTTTTCAAGATGAGTACATGGAAGGACCATTGCAGCACGTCTCAGATAATGACAAAAAAAAGGTGTCAACTGCTGGGGCTTTAGAAAGTGTGCAGACCGACAAGGAAGTCAGGGGTGAAGACTGGGTGGAAGATGATGTAGAGGACGAAGAGGTCCTCGACCCCACATGGAATCAAGGTCATGCGAGTGACCGATGTAATTCGGAGGAAGAGGCGGTGGTCGCACAGAGCCACCAGCACAGCAGAAGAGGGAGCAGGATGCAAAAGCGGAGCGGCTGTCCTCTAGAGAGTAAGCCTGCTACTGCCCACCACAGCAAGGGACCGAGCACACCAAAGCCAGCTCCAAGGAGTTCCCTGGCAAGGCAGTTCTTCAAACAATGTGCTGACAACAAGACACGAATGGTTTGCACGCTGTGCAATCAGAGCATAAACGCATAAACGTTCTCAACCTGAGCACAACCTGCATGACCAGGCATTTAAGTGCAAAGCACGAGCTGCAGTGGAGTAGACACCTCAAAAACCTGCTTCCTCCTCTGCTGCATTCGTGATCTCTTCATCCACCTCTGGAGTGACAGTGCCACCTGGCACCCCACAAACAGAGGATCTGCCAGCAACACCAACACCTGGGTCACCAAGCAACTCCACAATGTCCCACGCAAGCATTCAGCTCTCCATATCCCAAACGCTGGAGAGGAAGAGGAAGTACGCCTTTACCCACCCGCGATCCCTAGCCCTGAGTTCCAGCATTTCTAAATTACTGGCATTTGAAATGCTGTCATTCCGTCTGGTGGAGACGGATAGTTTTAAAGGCCTTATGGCGGTGGCTGTACCACAGTACGTCGTGCCCAGCCGCCACTACTTTTCAAGGCGAGCCATCCCTTCCCTGCACAACAAAGTAGGGGAAAAAATCAGGTGTGCACTGTGCAACGCCATCTGTGGCAAGGTGCACCTGACTACGGATACGTGGACCAGTAAGCACAGTCACAGCCGTTATATCTCCATAACAGCACACTGGGTAAATGCAGTGGCAGCTGGGCCTGAGGTTGATAGCAGTTTGGCACATGTACTTCCACTACCGAGGATTGCAGGGCGCTTCAGTTTGCCTCCTGTTGCTTCCTCCTCCTACTCTGCTTCCTCATCCTCTACCACCTCCTCATCTGGTCAGCGTAACACCTTCACCACCAACTTCAGCACAGCCAGGGGTAAACGACAGCAGGCAGTTTTAAAACGTATCTGTTTGGGGGACAAACCCCACACCTCGCAGGAGCTGTGGACGGGCCTTGAACAACAGACCGATGAGTGGTTTGTGCCAGTCAGCCTCAAGCCCAGCCTGGTGGTGTGCGATAATGGGCGAAATCTTGTAGCAGCTCTAGGACTAGCCGGTTTGACACACATCCCTTGCCTGGCGCATGTGCTGAATTTGGTGGTGCAGAGATTCCTTAAAAATTACCCCGATGTGTCAGAGCTGCTTCATAATGTGCAGGCCATCTGTGCGCTCTTTTAGGCGTTCTCACCCTGCTGCTGCTTGCCTGTCAGCGCTGCAGCGTAACTTCGGCCTTCCCACTCACCACCTCATATGCGACGTGCCCACAAGGTGGAACTCCACCTTGCACATGCTCGCCAGACTGTACGAGCAGCAGCAGGCGATAGTGGAGCTTCAGCTGCAGCACGCACGGGTGAGTCGCTCGGCAGAACAGCACCACTTCACCACCAATGACTGGGCCTCCATGCGAGACCTGTGTTCCTTGTTGCGCTGTTTCGAGTACTCCACCAACATGGCCAGTGCCGATAACGCCGTTCTCAGCGTAACTATCCCACTTCTATGCCTCATTGAAAAAACGCTGCTGGCGATGATGGAAGAGGATGTGGCACAGGAGGAGGAGGAGGAAGAGGGATCATTTTGTAGGGCTTCCGGCCAGTCATTCCCAAGTGGCTCTGAGGGTGGGTTCCTGCACCCACAAACCCAAGGTACACTATTGTCCAGCCAGGGAACAGTTCTGGAGGATGACGAGGTGGAGGATGAGGAGGAGGAGGAACCATGTTCACTGCAGGGTGGCACCCAGACCAGCTCATGGCCATCACTGGTGCATGGATGGGGGGATACAGAGGACACAGACGATACACCTCCCACAGAGGACAGCTTTTTGTTGCCTCTGGGCAGCCTGGCACACATGAACGATTACATGTTGCAGTGTCTCCGCAACGACCGCCGAGTTGCCCACATTCTAACTTGTGCTGACTTCTGGGTGGCCAAGCTGCTGTATTCCCGTTACAAGGACAATGTACCATCCTTAATTCCCTCACTGGAGCGTGATCGTAAGATGCGCGAGTACAAGCACACGCTTGTACTCCCACCTGACAGCAGGTCACAGTGGAAGCACAAGGCGGAGGCAGAGGAGGAGGAAGAGGTCGCCAACGCAGCTGGGGCGCCACCAGCACCTCAGAAGGCAGGGTTAGCATGGCCGAAATGTGGAAAAGCTTTGTCTGCACGCCTCAACAACCAGCACCACCAGCTAATATGGAACGTCTTAGCAGGAGGCAGCATTTAACCAACATGGTGGAGCAGTATGTGTGCACACGCCTACACGTACCGAATGACGGGTTTGCCCCCTTCAACTTCTGGGTCTCCAAATTGGGCACATGGCCTGAGCTTGCCCTTTACGCCTTGGAGGTGCTGGCATGCCCTGCAGTCAGTGTATTATCGGAATGTGTGTTTAGCACGGCAGGGGGCGTCATCACAGACAAGCGCAGCCGCCTGTCCAGAGCCAATGTGGACAAGCTCACGTTCATTAAAATGAACCAGGCATGGATCCCACAGGACTTGTCCGTACCTTGTCCAGAATAGACATGCATACCGACACTAACCAGCCATTGTTATACTGCAGCACAATTGCTCATGTTTGTATTTTGGATATTTCATACTCTTTCGGAGTGTACCTTAATTTTAAAAAAAATAATTAAAACCAAAAACCTGTGTTGGCTATCTCGTCCTCCTCCATCGTCGCTTCCACCTACTCCACTACGTCCACCGCCTTCTCAAACTCCTACTCTATATTGACTCCACCTCATAAATCCATTTTTTTTTTACGTGTTTTATTTTATATCATTTCACTACTTTGTCATTAACATTTTTGGGTGGAATTCACCAATTTTTGGGTGTATGGTGCCACTGCTATACCTAGTATGACGGTTAAAAAAAAAAAGTTATCATTAACATTTTCGGGTGAAATTCACCAACTTTTTGGGTGTATAGTCCTACTGCTATACCTAGTATGACGGTAAAAAAAAAAAAAAAAAATTGTCATTAACATTTTCTGGTGAAATTCACCAATTTTTGGGTGTATAGTACCACTGCTATACCTAGTAGGCCAGTTAACAGACAAAATATATTTGTCAGTTACATTTGCAGTTAAAATTCAACAATTTTTGGGTGCGAAGTACCACTGCTATACCTAGTAGACAGGTTAAACAATAAAAAAATTGGTCTCTTACATTTCATGGTGAAATTCACTAATTTTAGGATGTGATGTACCTCTGCGCTACCTAGTAGGCCGGTTAAAAAAATAAAATAAATAATTTTTAACATTTTCGGGTGAAATTCGCCAATTTTGGGTGTATAGTGCCACTGCTATACCTAGTATGACGGTTAAAATTTTTTAAAATAAATTGTCATTAACATTTTCGGGTGAAATTCACAAATTTTTGGCTGTATAGTACCACTGCTATACCTAGTAGGCCGGTTAACAAAAAAAATATATTTGTCAGTTATATTTTCAGTTGAAATTCAACAATTTCTGGGTGTGAAGTACCACTGCTATACCTAGTAGACGGGTTAAAAAATAAAAAAAGTTTCCTAAATTTTATGGTGAAATTCAATAATTTTGAGTGTGAAGTACCATTGCTATGTTTTCTGTCATAGACCCTTGCTCTACCAAGTAGACAGGTTAATTAATTTCTATAATTTTTCTGTTACATTCTTGGGTTGACATTATACCATTTTAGATGTGAATAAACCCCTGCTCTGCATAGGTGACAGGGAATAAAATTTCTGAAATGCTTCTTTAATTGATGCGCGCCACCTCCTTTGATTCAATGCTTAAATGTAAGCAAGTTCTACCACATTTAAGCTTCAATACTTTTTCCCACATTTCAGCTATACTCTTTTGGCCAAAATTTGCGCCTCAATAGCTTTTCCCACAATTCCACTTGACTCTTTTGGCCCACATTTGGGCTTCTGTAATTTGTCCCACATTTGTGCCTCAATAACTTTTCCCACATTTCTTCTTGATCCCAAACTTTTTAAATAAATTTATCTCCCTTAAATTTTGTCTCTTTTTCTCACGCTCCTTCTCCGGCCTGGAACCCTGATTCCCCGCCACCCGTAATCACAATGGTAGGCGCATCAAAGAACATTGAAAGTTGATAGAGCATATATCAAATTGTATTGTGAACATCACGAGGACGTGTGACATGGTGTGCGGGTAAGTAAGTATGCACACGCCTATACGAACTAACTGACAGGGGTCAGCCCCTGCAACTTCTGGGTCTCCAAATTGGGCACATGGCCTGAGCTTGCCCTTTACGCCTTGGAGGTGCTGGCCTGCCCTGCAGCCGGTATATTGTCTGAACGTGTGTTTAGCATGACTGGAGGGTTATATTTCCCAATGTTTTTGGGTGTAGCCTAATTTAAAAAAATATATAAATACATTTAAAACCAAAAAGCAGTGTAGACTACCTCCTCCTCCGCCACTTCCACCTATACCTCCACATCCACCGCCTCCTCAACCTCCTTCTCCATATGGACCTGGTCCTCATAGATCAAAATTATTATTTTTTATTTCTAAGTATTTTATGTTACTTTAAGTCATTTCCCTATCCACATTTGTTTGCAGAGCACTTGCCATGCTCTTAACCACGTTGACGCCATTTGCAGCCCTCTAGCTATTTCCATGACATTTTTACAGCAATTTTACTGCTTAAAAGTTCGGGTCCCCATTCACTTCAATGGGGTTCGGGTCCGGGGTCAAGTTCAGTTCGAGTTCGGATCCCGAACTCAAACTTTTTTCTGAAGTTCGGCCGAACCCGTTGAACCCAAACATCCAGGTGTCCGCTCCAATCTACTGATAAGATGTACACAGATGGGGTTAAAATGTTGATGGATGCTCTTTGAATGTATTTTTCTATAGCAGTCTTATATAATAAATTAGCCAGACTATAGAAGGCTAAGAGACAGCATCAAACTGATTATTCTTAAGAAAAAATTTGAGAAGCTAACCCTGAATGCAAACGAATGTTGATGGATGCTCTTTGTATATATTCTTCCATATCATTCATTTCAAGATACAAAATGCACCAAATCAAGTAAACTTTTTAGATATCTTGTAGCAAAATCCTAGTAAACTTTGATGAATAACTTCTTAACATAAACATTGTTGAATAGATGTTTGCTGTTTGTCTTTATGGACCATCAAACCCATAAACAATATTTATTTATTTACTCACTTCTATAGAGCTGACATATTCCTCAGGACTTTACAAACATTAGCATCATACTGTCCCTAATGGCGCTCACAATCTAAGTTCCCTATCAGTATGTCTTTGGAGTGGAAACCAACTCAAACACAAGGAGAGCATATAAACTCCATGCAGACATTGTCTTTGGTCAGATTAAAACCTAGGACCCCACTGCTGCTAAACACCAGTCCAAGCCAATGTGCTGCCCCTCTAAGAAGATTTCTTTAAAAGTGAGGGGGTCATTTACAAACAGAAATACACCACTTATACAGCCCATGTTGCAGCTGAATCTCTGACCTCTTCACTGCTCACACCAGATCTAAAAAAGGGGGCATGGCGTGGGCAGGGAAGGGGATCGGCTGGTAGGCCCATCTCATTCATCACTTTCTATGCCTGGCTCGGCATAGAAAATGGTCTAAATGTAAGTCAGCATTGAAGCTGTCTTACATTTAGAATCGGTGGTGGATACTCCAAAGTTATCTACATAACTTTGCCAATCTACCATCATCGCAGGTGCTTAAGATCAGCATCTAAAACTTCGGTCTTAAATGTGTCCCTACATATTTATCCAGTCTCTAAGTTCAGGATACCTTTTAACTGCAATCCAAATCTTCTCAAGAAAACCAGTACTAGTGATGAGTGATATTCAAATTCGCGATATTTCGCAAATATTTAGTAGAATATTCATCATAAATTCGCAAATTTGCGAATTCTAGATTATTTTCTTGATCGTGAAAAATCAGCAATGTAATATTTGCATAATGCGTGGATCACTTTTGCTACATTTTTCAAGCTGCTAGAAGTTTCCTGAGACTGGAGAAAATGGTTGGCACGGCAGAACATTACAATAGCTTTATATGCAGATAGAGGGCTCCAATATATTCGCGATTGGCTGCTGGGGAGATTCTTATATAGTAAGGGGTAGGAAACTTTCCTATTGGTTGCTAGGGATGTTGCTAAGGTCAAAGACATTGCAGCCTTCTCATTGGCCCACAAGCAAGAATATTCAAAATTACGAATATATATCACTATATTCTAAATATTTGCGAATTTGCGATTAACCACCTCAGCTCCCCTAGCTTAAACCCCCTTAACCTCTTCAGGACACATGACGTACCGGTACGTCATGATGTCCTGGTACTTAAGGACACATGACGTACCGTTACGTCATGTGTTGTTCCGATCACTGCCGCCCGGCTGGCAGTGATCGGAACAAGGTGCCTGCTCAAACCATTGAGCAGGCACCTAGGCTAAATGCGCGGGGGGGTCCCGTGACCCCCCATGTCGGCGATTGCAACAAACCGCAGGTCAATTCAGACCTGCGGTTTGATGCGCTTTTTGCCGTTTCTGATCCCCGCGGTCCCTGACCGCGGAGATCAGAAACTTTACAATGCCCAAAATATATATGTTCTTCCTCCCCCTGCACCCTTGAATGATATTATATGGGCGGGTGGTGCAGGGGGAGGGTTGCGGGCGGTGCGGGAGGCGGGCGGTGCGGCAGGCGGGATCGCGATCCCCCTCCCGCCTCCCCTTGAATAATCGTTGGTGTACAGTGGGTATACCAGGGTGCCAGCACATTGCTGGCACCCTGGTATAAACGGCTGACATCGGTGATGCGATGTCAGCCGTTTAACCCTTTCCATACAGCGGTCCGTACGGACCGCTGTATGGAAAAGGTTAATAGCTCAGGGAGCTCCCTCCCTCTCCGATCGGGGGGCTGCTGTGCCTTTGCAGCCCCCCGATGGGAGAGGGAGAGAGCCCCCAGACAGCCCCCCGCCAGCCCCGTCCTCACCTTTCCCCGTCTGCGAAGTTGTGGCAGACGGGGAAGGTTCCCATGGCAACATGACGCCTGCTCAGGCGTCCTGCTGTCCATGGTGCTGAACAGATCTGTGCTGAAGGCATAGATCTGTTAAGTGTAAGTAAAATACAGTGCAGATACCTATATAGAGTACAGTACTGTATTATACAGACATCAGACCCACTGGATCTTCAAGAACCAAGTGGGTCTGGGTGAAAAAAAAAGTCAAAAAACACATTAATCACTGATGAAAAAAATTAAATTCCCTACACATGTTTGGTATCGCCACGTCCGTAACGACCTGATCTATAAAACGATCATGTTACTTTACCCGAACGGTGAACGCCATAAAAATAAAAAATTGAAAACTATGATGAAATTGAAATTTTGCCCACCTTACTTCCCCAAAAAAGGTAATAAAAGTGATCAAAAAAGTCGCATGTACGCCAAAATTATAACAATCAAACCGTCATCTCATCCCGCAAAAAATGAGACCCTACTTAAGATAATCGCCCAAAAACTGAAAAAACTATGGCTCTTAGACTATGGAAACACAAAAACATCATTTTTTTTGTTTAAAAAATGAAATCATTGTGTAAAACTTACATAAATTAAAAAAAGTATACATATTAGGTATTGCCGCGTCCGTATGGACCGGCTCTATAAAAATATCACATGACCTAACCTGTCAGATGAATGTTGTAAATAACAAAAATAAAAATAAAAACGGTGTAAAAACAGCTATTTTTTGTCATCTTACGTCACAAAAAGTGTAATAGCAAGCGATTAAAAAATCATATGCACCCCAAAATAGTGCCAATCAAACCGTCATCTCATCCCGCAAAAAATGAGACCCTACTTAAGATAATCGCCCAAAAACTGAAACAACTATGGCTCTTAGACTATGGAGAAACTAAAACTTTTTTTGTTTTAAAAATGAAATCATTGTGTAAAACTTACATAAATAAAAAAAAAAGTATACATATTATGTATCGCCGCGTCCGTGATAACCTGCTCTATAAAATTACCACATGATCTAACCTGTCAGATGAATGTTGTAAATAACAAAAAAAAAAAACTGTGCCAAAAAGGTATTTCTTGTTACCTTGCCGCACAAAAAGTGTAATATAGAGCAACCAAAAATCATATGTACCCTAAACTAGTACCAACAAAACTGCCACCCTATCCCGTAGTTTCTAAAATGGGGTCACTTTTTTGGAGTTTCTACTCTAGGGGTGCATCAGGGGGGCTTCAAATGGGACATGGTGTAAAAAACAAACAGTCCAGCAAAATCCAGCCTTCCAAAAACCGTATGGCATTCCTTTCCTTCTGCGCCCTGACGTGTGCCCGTACAGCAGTTTACGACCACATATGGGGTGTTTCTGTAAACTACAGAATTAGGGCCATAAATAATGAGTTTTGTTTGACTGTTAACCCTTTCTTTGTAACTGGAAAAAAATATTAAAATGGAAAATCTGCCCAAAAAGTGAAATTTGGAAATTGTATCTCTATTTTCCATTAAATCTTGTGCAACACCTAAAGGGTTAAAAATGTATGTGAAATCAGTTTTGAATACCTTGAGGGGTGTAGTTTCTTAGATGGGGTCACTTTTATGGATTTTCTACTCTAGGGGTGCATCAGGGGGGCTTCAAATGGGACATGGTGTCAAAAAAACAGTCCAGCAAAATCTGGCTTCCAAAAACCAAACGGCGCACCTTTCACTCTACGCCCCGCTGTGTGGCCGTACAGTAGTTTTCGGCCACATATGGGGTGTTTCTGTAAACGGCAGAGTCAGGGCAATAAGGATACAGTCTTGTTTGGCTGTTAACTCTTGCTTTGTTAGTGGAAAAAATGGGTTAAAATGGAAAATTAGACCAAAAAATGAAATTCTCAAATTTCATCACCATTTGCCAATAACTCTTGTGCAACACCTAAAGTGTTAACGACGTATGTAAAATCTGTTTTGAATACCTTGAGGGGTGTAGTTTCTTAGATGGGGTAATTTTTGGGAGGTTTCTATTATCTAAGCCTCACAATATGACTTCAAACCTGAACTGGTCCATAAAAAGTGCGATTTTGAAGATTTCTGAAAATTTTAAAAATTTGCTTCTAAACTTCTAAGCCTTGTAACATCCCCAAAAAATAAAATATCATTCCCAAAATGCTACAAACATGAAGTAGACATATGGGGAATGTAAAGTCATCACAATTTTTGGGGGTATTACTATGTATTACAGAAGTAGAGAAACTGAAACTTTGAAATTTGCTAATTTTTTTAATTTTTTGGTAAATTAGGTATTATTTTGTGCAAAAAAAATATTTTTTTGACTTCATTTTACCAGTGTCATGAAGTACAATATGTGACGAAAAAACAATCTCAGAACGGCCTGGATAAGTCAAAGCGTTTTAAAGTTATCAGCACTTAAAGTGACAGTGGTCAGATTTGCAAAAAATGGCCTGGTCCTTAAGGTGAAATAAGGCTGTGTCCTTAAGGGGTTAAAGGGTTTCTACCAGCAGAAATACTGTTATGTAGCTGACTGACATTAGCGATGCGCCCATGTCAGCACTACATAACAGTATGTTTCTAATGTTATTCCCTGCAGCCACTTTTGTTAAAAATGCACTTTTATTAAATGCTAATGAGCCTCTAGGTGCTATATGGGTGTAAAATCAGCACCTAGAGGCTCCGTCCACTCACCCTGTATTCCGCCCAGGTCCTGTGTTGTGCCCGCCCAGCTCCTCTTGATTGATACCACTGTTCCCTGCATCGTTGGCGAAATCCCGCGCCTGCGCCGTTCACTTCGGTCTTCGACGCAGGCGCAGTGAGTGAAGGGCGCTCTCCTAATGCCGGCTTCCTCACTGTGATGTAGTCGGCGCAGGTGCAGTGAGGAAGCCGGCACCAGGATCGCATCATTCACTCACTGCGCCTGCGCCGAAGACAGAAGTGAACGGCGCAGGCGCGGGATTTCGCCAACTATGCAGGGAACAGTGGCATCAATCAAGAGGAGCTGGGCGGGCACAACACAGGACCTGGGCGGAATACAGGGTGAGTGGACGGAGCCTCTAGGTGCTGATTTTACACCCATATAGCACCTAGAGGCTCATTAGCATTTAATAAAAGTGCATTTTTAACAAAAGTGGCTGCAGGGAATAACATTAGAAACATACTGTTATGTAGTGCTGACATGGGCGCATCGCTAATGTCAGTCAGCTACATAACAGTATTTCTGCTGGTAGAAACCCTTTAATAACCAGACCACATTTTACAATTCTGCACTGCACTACTTTTGCGGTTTATTGCTCGGTCATACAACTTACCACCCAAATTAATTTTACCTCCTTTTCTTCTCACTAAGGCTACTTTCACACTAGCGTTCGGGCGGATCCGTTCTGAACGGATCCGCTCATAATAATGCAGACGGAGGCTCCGTTCAGAACGGATCCGTCTGCATTATTTTTAGCATAGAACAGCTAAGTGTGAAAATAGCCTAGTACGGATCCGTCCAGACTTTCAATGTAAAGTCAATGGGGGACGGATCCGCTTGAAGATTGAGCCACATTGTGGCATCTTCAAACGGATCCGTCCCCATTGACTTACATTGAAAGTCTGGACGGATCCGCACGCCTCCGCACGGCCAGGCGGACACCCGAACGCTGCAAGCAGCGTTCAGCTGTCCGCCTGTCTGTGCGGAGGCGAGCGGAGCGGAGGCTGAACGCCGCCAGACTGATGCAGTCTGAGCGGATCCGCCTCCATTCAGACTGCATCAGGGCTGGACGGCTGCGTTCGGGTCCGCTCGTGAGCTCCTTCAAACGGAGCTCACGAGCGGAAACCCGAACGCTAGTGTGAAAGTAGCCTAATAGAGCTTTCATTTGGTGGTATTTCATTGCTGCTGACATTTTTACTTTTTTTGTTAATAATCAAAATTTACCGATTTTGTTTGCAAAAAAATGACATTTTTCACTTTCAGTTGTAAACTTTTTTAAATAAAACTACATTTCTATATACATTTTTCTCTAAATTTATTGTTCTACATGTCTTTGATAAAAAAAATACAATAAGTTTATATTTATTGGTTTGCGCAAAAGTTATAGCGTTTACAAACTATGGTACAAAAATGTGAATTTCCGCATTTTGAAGCAGCTCTGACTTTCTGAGCACCTGTCATGTTTCCTGAAGTTCTACAATGCCCAGACAGTAGAAACACACCACAAATGACCCCATTTCGGAAAGTAGACACCCTAAGGTATTCGCTAATGGGCATAGTGAGTTCATAGAATTTTTTATTTTTTGTCACAAGTTAGCGGAAAATGATGATTATTATTTTATTTTTTTCCTTACAAAGTCTCATATTCCACTAACTTGTGACAAAAAAAATAAAAATTTCATGAACTCACTATGCCCATCACAAAATACCTTGGGGTGTCTTCTTTCCAAAATGGGGTCACTTGTGGGGTATTTATACTGCCCTGGCATTTTAGGGGCCCTAATGCGTGAGAAGTAGTTTGAAATCCAAATGTGTAAAAAATGCCCTGTGAAATCCTAAAGGTGCTCTTTAAAATTTGGGCCCCTTTGCCCACCTAGGCTGCAAAAAAGTGTCACACATGTGGTATAACCATACTCAGGATAAGTAGGGCAATGTGTTTTGGGGTGTGTTTTTACATATACCCATGCTGGATGAGAGAAATATCTCTCTAAACGTCAACTTTTCCCATTTTTTTATACAAAGTTGTCATTTTAGAGAGATATTTCTCTCACCCGGCATGGGTATATGTAAAAAGACACCCCATAGCACATAGCCCAGACTTCTTCTCACGCTTTAGGGCCCCTAAAATGCCAGGGCAGTATAAACATGTGACCCCATTTTGGAAAGAAGACACCCCAAGGAATTCCATGAGGGGCATGGCGAGTTCATAAAAGATATATTATTATTTTTTTACACAAGTTAGCGGAAATTATATATTTTTTTCTCACAAAGTCTCCCTTTCTGCTAACTTGGGACAAAAAGTTCAATCTTTCATGGACTCAATATGCCCCTCAGCGAATACCTTTGGGTGTCTTCTTTCCAAAATGGGGTCATTTGTGGGGTCTTTGTACTGCCCTGGCATTTGAGGGTCTCCACAATCATTACATGTATGGCCAGAATTAGGAGTTTCTGCTATTCTCCTTATATTGAGCATACGGGTAATGAGATTATTATTTTTTTTCATTCAGCCTCTGGGCTGAAAGAAAAAATGAACAACACAGATTTCTTCATTCGCATCGATCAATGTGGATGAAAAAATCTCTGCCCAAAAAAAAAAAGGAGGGAAAAAGGCGTCTGCCAGGACATAGGAGCTCCGCCCAACATCCAAACCCACTCAGCTCGTATGCCCTGGCAAACCCGATTTCTCCATTCACATCAATTGCGATGTGGATGAATAAATCATTGCCGGGATTTATTTTTTATATTTTTTTTATATACAAAGTGTTTGCCAAAGCATATGAACACCACCCCTCAGCTCATATGCCTCAGCAAACGTATCTTTTACTGCAGAGGAGAAATCTCGTCTTGCAGCGCCGCATACACCGACTTTTGTGTAATCTGACAGCAGCGCAATGCTTCTGTCAGAATGCACATCAGTGCTGCAGCTGGTTCATCGGTTGGTCCACCTAGAAGGTAAAAAAATAAAAATAAAAAACAGGCCGCAATGCAATAAATTTATTAACATTAACTTTATATAACATTTGAACAGAACATTAACTTTTATAAACTTTATAGAACTTTTGGAACAGAACATTAACTTTTTTGCTTACCGGTGATTTTTTACATTTTTTTTTTACCTTTATAGGACAAACCTCTCCTTCCCCATGGGACAATGTGCAAAGCGCAAAGCGCCAAGAGATGTGGCTAAGTACATTATGCACTTTGTCCCAGGGGAAAGGAGAGGTTTGCAGCAGCTGTGAGTGAAAGGGCCCTAAGAGCCCTGTGTGCCTGTCCTGTGTCACGCAATCCCTATGATAATAGTGTACCTGTGTGTGGTACTTCCGGAAACACTCCCCTAAGCATAGGGCAGGGTGGTCAGCGCAGTCAGGACAGAAATAGCGGGTGTCACGCCTTATTCCACTCCTGCTACAGACACAACATCTTTTTCGGGGTGGCGCTTGGGTTGAGGTACCAGCAACGACATTGGGGAAATGTCGCTCGTGTAGACGGCTCACTACACTGGTGGATGGGGCCACGGAACCTCCTGGATACAGGAGGTTCTCTATGATCTCTTCCTGAAATTTGAGGAAGGATCCTGTTCTCCCAGCCTTACTGTAGAAAACAAAACTATTGTACATAGCCAATTGAATTAAATACACAGACACCTTCTTATACCAGCGTCTGGTGCGGCGGGACACTAAATAAGGAGCCAACATCTGGTCATTGAAGTCCACCCCTCCCATGAGCAAATTATAGTCGTGGACCGAGAGGGGCTTTTCAATGACACTGGTTGCTCGTTCTATTTGGATTGTCGTGTCTGCGTGAATGGAGGAGAGCATGTAAACGTCACACTTGTCTCTCCATTACACCGCGAGCAGTTCTTCGTTACACAAGGCAGCCCTCTCCCCCCTTGCAAGACGGGTGGTAACGAGCCGTTGGGGGAAGCGACCCTAGGTCGCGCGGTGCCACAGCAGCCAATCTGTTCTATAAACAAATACCTGAAGAGGGGCACACTTGTGTAGAAATTATCCACATAAAGATGGTACCCCTTGCCAAATAAGGGCGACGCCAAGTCCCAGACTGTCTTCCCACTGCTCCCCAGGTAGTCAGGGCAACCGACCGGCTCCAGGGTCTGATCTTTACCCTCATAGACTCAAAATTTCTGAGTAAAGCCTGTGGCCCTTTCACAGAGCTTATACAATTTGACCCCATACTGGGCCCGCTTGCTTGGGATGTATTGTTTGAAGCCAAGGCGCCCGGTAAAATGTATCAAGGACTCGTCTATGCAGATGTTTTGCTCAGGGGTATACAAATCTGCAAATTTGGTGGTAAGGTGGTCTATGAGGGGCCTAATTTTGTGGAGCCGGTCAAAAGCCGGGTGGCCTCTGGGACGAGAGGTGCTGTTGTCACTAAAGTGCAGAAAATGCATGATGGTCTCAAATCGTGTCCTGGACATGGCAGCAGAGAACACGGGCATGTGATGAATTGGGTTTGTGGACCAATATGACTGCAATTCATGCTTTTTTGTCAGGCCCATGTTGAGGAGAAGGCCCAGAAAAGTTTTAAATTCGGAAACTTGGACAGGTTTCCACCGGAAAGACTGGGCATAAAAGCTTCCCGGGTTGGCAGCTATAAATTGAGTGGCATACCGATTTGTTTCTGCCACGACTAAGTCCAAGAGCTCCGCAGTCAAGAACAGTTCAAAACACCCCAGTGCCGATCCGATCTGAGCTGTCTCAACTCGAACTCCAGACTGGGCGGTGGAAGGGGGAACTACTGGTATGGCTGAAGTTGGGGGCTGCCAATCAGGGTTTGCCAGCACCTCAAGGACTCTAGGGGCTCTGCGGGCCTGTCTGTGCGGTGGCTGCGACGGGGGAACTAATGCACGTGCCACTGTACCAGCTTCAACTGCCCTTCTGGTGCTTGCCACTTCACCATGTTCTACGGCAGTGCTGGTACTAGGTCCAGGATGGGCTGCGCTGCTGGTGTATGCCTCACCACGTAATCCGCCAGCGCCAGCCCCACTCTGCTGCCATTGAAGCGGATCCTGCGCAACCTGTAGTCTAGCAACACGGGGCCGGGTACGCCTGGTGGTATCAGGGACCTCAACCTCATCGTCCGAACTTTGGGTCAGACTGCCACTGCTTTCTACAGGTTTGCATATTGTACCATAATTATTAAGAGACTTATCTGGAATATTTATTTACGTTTTTTATTTTTTTTATTTTTAAGAACTATATGTATAAAATTTCATATGAATTAGACACTATATAAAATATTCCAGTGCCAAAACATGTAACTAATTGGTCCCTGTACAATATATTGGTACAGTTCTGGATGATAGAGTGCCTACTATACATAGTTAATGATAGTGTGGATATGGCAGCAGCATGAGGACACAGTTGACATAGTGACACAGTTGACACAAGGTGACATAGTTTAGAAGTGGCGGCAGCATCCGGAGACCACAGAGTGGCAAAGTGACATAGTGCGGAGATGGTAGCAGCAGCACGAGGAGACCACAGAGTGGCAAGGTGACATAGTGTGGATATGGCAGCAGCTTGAGGACACCGAAGAGTGGCAAGGTGACATAGTATGGAGATGGAAGCAGCAGAAGGAGACCACAGAGTGGCAAGGTGACATAATATGGAGATGGCAGTAGCAGCAGCAGCATAAGGAGGATACCACAGAGTGGCAAGGTGACATAGTCTGGAGATGACAGCAGCAGCTGATTCAGGAGACTACAAAGTCTCATAGTGTGGCAGTGTCACGGCCACGGTTATGGTCGTGACTCCTTGGGAGCCGCATACAGTTGCCCGCGGTTGTGGTTGTGAGAGCCACCCCTGTGGTCATAAAAGTATTCTTGCCCTGTTGATGTCTTTATGTGTGTGTTGTTGTATGTTGTTCTGTTGGGACCTTCTTATTTTTTGGTGCAGCTCACGGTTCTGGGTTCCTGTCTGCGCAGGGATCCAGTCAGCAAGGCTGTGGCAGGTTGGTGGAACTTGGTGTTCGCCTGCCATTCCCGTGAGGCTGTTCATGTTCCCCTTTTCCCAACAGCTTGGCCATTGAGACTCCTGCTCCTCCGTGCCAAGGAGGAGTAGGTCGTCTTACCCAGCTCCTAGCTCAGGGATCTGCGGAGGGTAAGTCAGGGCTCCGAGGTTCCTGCGCATGGGTCCTCCTACCATCAAGGTCGGCCCATGCAGGTTAGGAGTTAGGGTCAGGGTAGGGATGCGTGAGGAGGTGACCTGCTCCCTATCCTGTTCTCATGGCCGAGTAGCCACAACACCACCTGGCATCTCACGGCTGAGGGTTTCCCCCATCCTCAGCCGTGACAGGCAGTGGGTGGCAATACCAGTACCCGCTGATGAAGGTGGGTGAAATAAAGAGCACTTGGCATCAGATGTGTGGCATCAGACAGGTTGTAGCATCAGAGTAGTAGCTGAGGCAAGTAGCCAGAAGAAACCTGTTTTTTTACCAAAGTGTTGGCGTGGCACCATGGATGATCTAGTCTGATGCATCATGAATTGGTGGTTGGAAATCCTGGCTAATCCACGCTTGATTCATCTTGACAAAGGTCAGTCTCTCCACATTTTGGGTGGACAGGTGAGGTGTCTTTGGGGTAGCTATGGCCCCCGCCACAATAAACACCCGCTCTGATGCCACACTACTGGCCAGGCAGGACAGCTTTTTATGCCAGTTACGGCCATAAATCCAGTTTAGCTACCCAGTAGTCTAGCGGATCTTCATTGTGGGGTGGCAGGGTGCTGTCTAAGTATGCCACTACCTGCTGGTTCAGGTCCTGCTCCTGGTCTATCTGCTGCTGCTTCTGGCGAGTAGTTTCTTCACTATGCGGGTGAAGAAAGCTACTCATCAGCGACTGTAGACTCAGGCTGCTGCTTTTGTAGCTGGTACTGCTCCTGCCACCCCACCCCTCCCCAGCATCCATGGCAAAGGAACGTGAGTGCAGAGGGCATGCCAGGTCAAACCTGCGAGAGGATGGACGATGGATTAGATAGGCAGCGGCCAACTGACTACATAGAATGTCTCTGTAGTAGTTCAGTTTGTCCTTCCTCTCAGTGGGTGTAAAAAAAAGCCCTCATTTTTTACACCCACTGAGGGACCAACAAGGTGGAGAGCCAGAAGTCATCACTCTGCCGAATGGTAACAATTTGGCTGTCACTATGCAAACAAGTGAGCATGCATCATGCCATTTGTGCAAGTGACTTGGAGGAACTCCCTGACTCCATCTCCACTGCATACTGCCACGGTGTGTCCTGGTCCTCTGTCTCATCTTCCTCATCTCCATGTAGCTCCTCTGGCTGCTCCTGCTCCTCCTGTCACCTGTGTAATAAAACCACCCATTTCGCTACACCTTGCCTGTGCTCCAATGTCCCCCTCCCCCTCTTCTTTCTCTTCCAGTTCAGCCTCCCTAGGGCTCATGTGGCTGTGAGATTGAGGCACCACGTCTCCTGTCCCCTGACCAGCCATTGTTACCAGCATCTGTTCCAGGACATGAACCAGTGGAATAACGTTGTTCATCCCGTAGTCCTGGCGACTGACAAATAACGTGGCGTCCTCAAAGGGCCCGAACAAACGACAGGTATCACACATAAGCTGCCACTGGCTAACATCAATGTTAAACAGTGGAGTACTCCTATCCGCTTGCACCATCAAGAAATCATTGATGGCCTTTCTCTGTTCGTATAGTCCATGCAACGGGTGGAAACGTCACATATCAGCCTAGTTAGGGGGATGCTATTCTGCCACTGCAGCTCAAGGAAGGTGTGCTTTGCGGTATACGAGTGACTGAAGTGCATGCAATGTTTCCTGCCCATTTTTAGGATGTCTTGCAGATTGGTGGAAGACTTCAGGAACTGCTTAACAACCAGATTGACGCAGCACTGACACCCTGTTCTTCCCGTTGTAGGTCAGCATGGTTCAGATTTTGAGTTGTCACGGAGAAAGCCAGGATTCAATTCCTTGATGCATCACATGGAGCAGTTCCTTCCCTGTGTGACTCTGTTCAGCAAGGCAAACCAGGTGCAGAACAGCATGACACTGCCGAGCCCTGCACATGTGGTATGCTGGAGGGGGACTGTGACTTGTCCCTGCAGAGGAGGCAGAGGACATGGTGGAGGATGAGGAGGCAGATGCAGACATTGTCGCAGCACCAACGGCATGACAACGAGGTGGCAGAAGCGGCGTGACCTGTCCAAGTTTCTGGTATTGCTGTGCAGGAACCACATTCACCCAGTGGGCCGTAAAGGACATGTATTGTCTCTGACCGTAGTTACAGCTCCACATGTTGGCGCTGCTGTGCACTTTGGCAGACACCGACAGGCTCAAGTACTGGCCCACCTTCTGTTCTACATGTGTGTGCATGGCCGCTACTGCCTTTTTCACAAAGAAATAACGACTTGGGACTCTCCACCTCGGTTCAGCACAAGCCATCAGTTCTCTGAAAGGTGCAGAGTCCACCACTTGGAAAGGGAGGGACTGAAGCACCAGCAACTTGGACAGGAGCACGTTCAGTTTCTGCGCCGTTGGATGCGTGCACACATACTGTTGTCTCTTGGCAATCGCTTCGGGGATCAATTGCTGACAGAATGACTGATGAGGAGTAGGAGCAGGAACATCTGGACCAGCAGAAAATGGGATTGACATACATCTTCCTTCGACTGAGGTGGTGGAGTCTTGACTGGTCAAAACTGGGTGAGTGCCACTGTGTAATGTAGCGGTAGCTGCGGCAGTCTGGACCACCACATCGGAGCCACAGTTCTCCCAGGCCACTTTATGGTGACACTGCATATGTTGATGCAAAGCCGAGGTGCCAACATTGGCACCCTGCCCACGCTTCATATTCTGCCCACATATTTTACATATGGCCATGTTGACCTCCTCTGGCAGCTTCACAAAAAACTGTCACACCGCCAAGTACCTGATTTTCCCCCCAACACTACTCACTGGCTGACTGCTACCGCTGCTGCTTCCGTGAACCTGTGCACCACTCCTTTCCGGGCAGGTAGGCTGCTGCAAAGTGGCTGGTCTCCCCCTACCTGTTTGGCTCCCGACCTCCCACTGCTGCCTCCCTGCCACGCTAGCAACTTGCTGGCTTAGCCGCTGCCTGATGGGCAAGCTGCCACCCTCTACTCCTGATGATGACGAAGCCCCTTCTTCAACAGGCTCCCAAGTGCGATTGGCTTCATCATCATCGAGTAGTGTCTGCACATCACTGATGTCCTCCTCAATGGTCTCTGGGTTAGGAGCCTGACCACTCACAACTCAAGCTCCCATGTCACTCTCCTCATCACTACTTGCCCGCCTAGCAGAAGAAGCGGCGGATGTCCCCTTCACATCTTGGCTGGGCAGTAGCTGCCCACTGTCCTCTAGTAGCTCATCCTCACTAAGTGAAGGAGAGCCCACTGCATGTAGTTATTTTTGCGGCAATGGAAAAGAAAAGTCAGGTTGAGGACAGGTGAGGGCACAGTGCCTGCGCCCGGGCCATGCCAACTAAGGGTTTTGTCTGATGAACCCATCTACTGTTGGCTGGGGGTGTTTGATGTCACTTGGGATGAAGTGGATGACCAAGCAAACCAATCAATAACCGCAGGGTTGCTGGGCAAGACACGACTGCTAGATGACACCGGGAGCTCAATCCCCTCACTGCGACTACTGCTGCCACGCCCCCTTACTCTGCTGCGACCTCTGCTTGCGCCAGGAACATTCATGCCTCTGCCACTCAACTGTGCAGGGCCTCGCATTTCTCTGCTTGATATACTTGCGGCTGAACTTAACCAATGAAACGGAAATTAAAATACCCCTAAAAGCGACAAATATATTTTTCTTATTGTACTTAAATAGGCCACTAAACGCTTTCACCACAATTAACTGAGGAAATGCACTGAGAATATATTTTTCTTGCTGTACTAAAATTCAACCCTATTGTCACTACCAGAGCTTTGAGACGTTCTCACGGCTCTGTTTCTCCACCCCTGTGATGATGTCACTACTAGAGCTTGAAAGAGTTCCCTCTGTCCTGTTCCTCCGCCCCTGTGATGAGGTCTTTACTTTCTGTTTCTTTCCTCCCAGCTGTCCCTCCTGTGTTTGATTTTGCTGCCTTTGATCTCCGTCAATCTATGACTCAGCTTCAAGCATTGGGCTCTGCTCCTGCCCATGGAGTCTGTTGCGAGCCAAAGGTCTCACTTCCGGAAACGTGAGAATTTTGTTTGTTTCAGAGAGGCATGCAAACTCCATTTTTGCTTGTGTCCCCATTCCTCTGGTAATGAGGAACAGAGGGTGAGGATTGTCATCTCCCTGCTCAGGGGTAATGCTCAGACTTGGGCTTTTTCGTTGCCATCGGGGCAGGGGCGGACTGGGCCGGGGGGCAGGAGGGCAATTGCCCCCCGGGCCTCCCTGGCTTGCCGGGCCGGAATAAACATCCTTTTTATGCCAGGGAGACGGGGAGCAGGGGAGCAGTGGAGGCGTGTTGCGGCAGCCTATCAGACAGGCCGCCGGACCGGCGCAGGCGGCGCGATGACGTCATCGGCGCGATGACGTCATCGCGCCACCTGCGCCGGTCCTGCGGCCTAACTGAGCCGCTGCCGTAAAGTGATTGCAGTATGCAGTGTGTGCTGGCGCCTGGCTGGAGGCGGGACCGGAGTAGTCCAGAGAAGCAGGGAGGTAAGTATGTCTGACTGACATTTTTATTTTTTTCTTTATTTCTGTCCCTATCTGGCTACTACTGGGCTGGCACTTTATGAGGGGGGTGGGGGGCAGGGGGCACAATCTGGCTAGTGGTGGCTACTCCTGGCACATTATAGGGGGGCCCCCCTAATCTGGCTACTACTGGGCTGGCACTTTATGAGGGGGGTGGGGGGCAGGGGGGCACGGGGGCACAATCTGGCTAGTGGTGGCTACTCCTGGCACATTATAGGGGCCCCCCCCTAATCTGGCTACTACTGGGCTGGCACTTTATGAGGGGGGTGGGGGGCAGGGGGGCACGGGGGCACAATCTGGCTAGTGGTGGCTACTCCTGGCACATTATAGGGCCCCCCCCCCTAATCTGGCTACTACTGGGCTGGCACTTTATGAGGGGGGTGGGGGGCATGGGGGCACAATCTGGCTAGTGGTGGCTACTCCTGGCACATTATAGGGGGGCCCCCCCAATCTGGCTACTACTGGGCTGGCACTTTATGAGGGGGGTGGGGGGTAGGGGGCACAATCTGGCTAGTGGTGGCTACACCTGGCACATTATAGGGGGGCCCCCCCTAATCTGGCTACTACTGGGCTGGCACTTTATGAGGGGGGGCAGGGGGGCACAATCTGGCTAGTGGCTACTCCTGGCACATTATAGGGGGGCCCCCCCTAATCTGGCTACTACTGGGCTGGCACTTTATGAGGGGGGTGAGGGGCAGGGGGGCACAATCTGGCTAGTGGTGGCTACTCCTGGCACATTATAGGGGGGCCCCCCTAATCTGGCTACTACTGGGCTGGCACTTTATGAGGGGGGTGGGGGGCACGGGGGCACAATCTGGCTAGTGGTGGCTACTCCTGGCACATTATAGGGGGGCCCCCCCTAATCTGGCTACTGGGCTGGCACTTTATGAGGGGGGTGGGGGGCAGGGGGGCACAATCTGGCTACTCCTGGCACATTATAGAGGGGCCCCTATCTGGCTACTCCTGGCACATTAGTGGGGGGGCCCTATCTGGCTACTGGCAAATTAGTGGGGGGCCTATGGCTACTGGCAGATTATAGGGGGGGCCTATGGCTACTGGCACATTATGGGGACCTATGGCTACTGGCACATTATGGGGGACCTATGGCTACTGGCAGATTACAGGGGGGGGCTATGGCTACTGGCAGATTATAGGGGGGGCTATGGCTACTGGCAGATTATAGGGGGGGCTATGGCTACTGGCAGATTATAGGGGGGCTATGGCTACTGGCAGATTATAGGGGGGGCTATGGCTACTGGCAGATTATAGGGGGGCTATGGCTACTGGCAGATTATAGGGGACCTATGGCTACTGGCACATTATGGGGGGGCATATGGCTACAGGCACATTATAGGGGGGCCCTATGTGGCTACTGGCACATTATAGGGGGGCCCTATGTGGCTACTGGCACATTATAGGGGGGCCCTATGTGGCTACTGGCACATTATAGGGGGCACTATGGGGACATTAGCTCAACTGGGGATATTACAAGGGGGTATTTTGTGCACTGTCTATTATAAGGAGAATTATTTCTACTGGGGGGGTGGGGCATTATGGTGGGCTTTATTACTCCCCCATGGTATGACCCCTTAGTAGCAGCCCCAGCCTCTCCCTGCTCTGTGACCCCTCTGCCCCTTCTCCAAATCCTTATTATGAAATCTTTCTCATTAGGATAAAACACAACATCAGCTCCGCCGAGCCCCCGGCCAAAGCGTCGAAGTGGCGTCCGAGATCCCCAAGGGTCAAGTAACTGTAAGTTTTCAAATGAAATATGTTTATGTTATACACATATAGCCTACACTGTGCCACACAATATACAGTTTCTCCTGCAAAAGTCATCAAGTGTCATGGGGGGGGGACACAGAGCAGCGCCCAGCGGGGAGGAGAGAATACACGGATGCAACACTGTATCAGCCAGAAAATGACACTTTCGGCATTATACCAAAAATGCAATTTTCGGCTGATGTGTTTCGGCGGCCGATATATCGGAGCATGCCTAGTTTATTTTGTTTTACTGTGTTCTAAATTACATGGCTGACGAAAGTGGGGGGGGGGGGGCTCAGTGGGCCTCTGGGTGTTACTTGCCCCCTGGGCCAAAAGTTGCCAGTCAGCCCCTGCATCGGGGGATCCCTCCCTTCGATCCGTGGAAAGATTTTTTGTGGCCCTGGGGCAGATATATGATGACCCGGATCGTGTTGCTCTGGCCGAATCTAACTTACGTTTTTTATGCCAGAACAAACTGTCTGCGGAGCTTTATTGTTCTGAATTTCGGAGATGGGCAGCTGATTCAGGATGGAATGATGCTGCACTCCAGAGTCAGTTCTCTCATGGTCTCTCAGAGATATTGAAAGATGCGTTTGCTTTCCATGAGAGACCAACGTCCTTAGAGTCTGCCATGTCATTAGCGGTACGCCTTGACAGGCGTCTAAGAGAAAGTAACGAGACCTCTCTGTCCAGTCATTTTCAGTCTAGGGGCAGTGGTGCAGACTCATTCAGTGTGCAGGGGCCTCATCCTCTCTCGGTTCCCTCTGTGGAGGAGCCCATGCAGCTAGGTCGACTTGCCCCTGATAAAAGAGGATTTAGTCCTCAGAGAATGGTGTGTTTTTGTTGTGGGGGCATAGGTCATTTGGCAAATGTTTGTCCGTCTAGGAAATTCTTGAACTGTACTAAGAGTTATAATAAGAGAAAAACCTCAAAAGGTAAATCATCAAACTCTGCTTCATCTGCTACTTTGGGCAAAGTTGATGTAGGAATTGATGCTTTTCCTCTGACCTGCAGTTCCCGTTTTCTCCTTTATGCCAGGGTAGCGCTAGGGAGCGAATTCATTTCTTGTGAAATTTTTGTCGATAGTGGAGCGGCCGTCAATCTTATTGATACTCAATTTGTAGCCATGCATGGTTTTCGGGTTTGCACATTAGAAAAGGATATACCTGTTTTTGCTATTGACTCTGCTCCACTCTCACAGAGATCCCTGAAGGGCATTGTTCACAATATCCGGTTAGCGGTAGGTGACACTCATGTGGAGGATATATCTTGTTTTGTCCTTAACGGATTGCCTTCTCCTCTAGTTTTGGGGTTACCCTGGCTCACTAGACATAACCCCACTATTGATTGGCAAGGAAGGCAAATAAATGAGTGGAGTGAGTTTTGTAGAGAGAATTGTCTCACAGCGATTTTTGCAGAGGTGTCTACTAAAACGGTGCCATCATTTCTCTCTGATTTCTCGGACGTGTTTTCCGAGAGCGGTGTTCAGGAGCTACCTCCTCACCGGGAGTTTGACTGTCCCATTAACCTCATTCCCGGCGCCAAGCTGCCAAAAGCCCGCCTCTACAATCTCTCACGACCGGAAAGAATCGAAATGCGAACTTATATCTCTGAGAGTCTCGATAAGGGGCATATTCGTCCCTCAAAATCACCTGTTGCCGCTGTTTTTTTTTTGTTAAAAAGAAAGATGGCTCTCTGAGACCTTGCCTAGATTTTAGGGAGCTGAACCGTATCACGATTCGCGATCCCTATCCCCTTCCTCTGATCCCGGACCTATTCAACCAAATTGTTGGGGCCAAGGTTTTTTCCAAATTGGATTTGAGAGGCGCGTACAACCTGGTCAGGGTCAGAGAGGGGGATGAATGGAAAATGGCCTTTAATACCCCTAACGGGCATTTTGAGAATCTCGTTATGCCTTTCGGCCTGATGAATGCTCCAGCCGTCTTTCAGCATTTTGTTAACAGTATTTTCTACCATTTAATTGGGAAATTTGTATAGGTGTATCTTGATGATATTTTGATTTTTTCCCCTGATGTTCAGACCCATCAGGATCATCTTTTTCAGGTTCTGCGGATTCTGCGGGAGAATAAATTGTACGACAATCTGGAGAAATGTGTTTTTATGGTATGGATTCAATTTCTGGGTTTTCTCCTCTCTGCTTCTGGTTTTCGCATGGATCCGGAGAAGGTCCGTGCTGTGCTGGAGTGGGAGCTTCCTGAGAATCAGAAGGCATTGATGCGCTTTCTGGGTTTTGCGAACTATTACAGAAAGTTCATTTTGAATTATTCCTCTGTTGTCAAACCCCTCACTGACATGACAAAAAAGGGGGCGGATTTTTCCTCTTGGTCGGAGGAGGCGCTTGCAGATTTTTCTAAGATTAAAGAGAGTTTTGCGTCTGCTCCCGTCTTGGTGCATCCCGATGTTTCCTTACCTTTTATTATTGAGGTGGATGCTTCCGAGGTGGGTGTGGGTGCAGTTTTGTCCCAGGGCCCTTCTCCTGCCAAGTGGCGACCCTGTGCCTTTTTCTCTAAAAAACTCTCCCCGGCAGAGAGAAACTATGATGTGGGAGATAGGGAGTTGTTGGCCTTCAAGTTGGCTTTCGAGGAATGGCGCCATTGGTTGGAGGGGGCCAGGCACCCTATCACCGTTTTTACCGACCATAAGAATCTGGCGTACTTGGAGTCGGCCAGGCGTATGAATCCGAGACAGGCCAGATGGTCTCTGTTCTTCTCCAGATTCAATTTTGTCGTTACATTCCGCCCTGGGATCAAAAATGTGAAGGCTGATGCTCTCTCTCGCTGTTTTCCGGGAGGAGGAAACTCCGAGGACCCGGGTCCCATTTTGGCAGAGGGGGTGGTTGTTTCTGCTCTGTATTCTGATTTGGAGGCCGAGGTCCAGGCTGCCCAGACTGAGGTACCTGCCCGTTGTCCTCCTGGGAAGTTGTTTGTGCCTCCTGAGTTACGTCACAAACTCTTCAAGGAGCATCATGATACTGTTCTTGCTGGTCACCCCGGGAGTAGAGCCACGGTAGATCTCATTGCTCAGAGATTTTGGTGGCCGGCTCTTTGTAAGTCGGTGGAGGGTTTTGTGGCTGCTTGTGAGACGTGCGCTCGCGCTAAGGTCCCTCGTTCACGGCCTTCAGGTCCCCTTCTCCCGTTACCCATACCTTCCCGTCCTTGGACACACCTCTCTATGGACTTTATCACGGATCTTCCTCGTTCCTCAGGGAAGTCGGTGATCCTGGTGGTGGTGGACCGTTTTAGCAAGATGGCTCATTTCGTACCCTTCCCTGGTTTACCCAGTGCTAAAACGTTGACGCAAGCTTTTATCGACCATATTGTTAACCCCTTAAGGACCGGGCTCATTTTCACCTTAAGGACCAGGCCATTTTTTGCAAATCTGACCAGTGTCACTTTAAGTGCTGATAACTTTAAAACACTTTGACTTATCCAGGCCATTCTGAGATTGTTTTTTCGTCACATATTGTACTTCATGACACTGGTAAAATAAAGTCAAAAAAATTAATTTTTTTGCATAATAAAATACCTAATTTACCAAAAATTTGGAAAAATTAGCAAATTTCAAAGTTTCAGTTTCTCTACTTCTGTAATACATAGTAATACCCCCAAAATTGTGATGACTTAACATTCCCCATATGTCTACTTCATGTTTGAATTATTTTGGGAATGATATTTTATTTTTTGGGGATGTTACAAGGCTTAGAAGTTTAGAAGCAAATCTTGAAATTTTTCAGAAATTTACAAAAACCCAATTTTTAGGGACCACTACAGCTCTGAAGTCACTTTGCGAGGCTTACATAATAGAAACCGCCCAAAAATGACCCCATTCTATAAACTACACCCCTCAAGGTATTCAAAACTGATTTTACAAACTCTGTTAACCCTTTAGGTGTTGCACAAGAGTTATTGGCAAATTGGGATGAAATTTGAGAATTTCATTTTTTTGCCTAATTTTCCATTTTAACCCATTTTTTCCACTAACAAAGCAAGGGTTAACAGCCAAACAATACTGTATCTTTATTGCCCTGACTCTGCTGTTTACAGAAACACCCAATATGTGTCCGTAAACTACTGTACGGCCAGACAGCGGGGCGTAGAGTGAAAGGTGCGCCGTATGGTTTTTGGAAGCCAGATTTTGCTGGACAGTTTTTTTGACACCATGTCCCATTTGAAGCCCCCTGATGCACCCCTAGAGTAGAAACTCCATAAAGTGACCCCATCTAAGAAACTACATCCCTCAAGGTATTCAAAACTGATTTTACAAACTTCGTTAACCCTTTAGGTGTTGCACAAGAGTTTTTGGCAAATTGGGATGAAATTTGAGAATTTCATTTTTTTGCCTAATTTTCCATTTTAACCCATTTTTTCCACTAACAAAGCAAGGGTTAACAGCCAAACAAGACTGTATCTTTATTGCCCTGACTCTGCTGTTTACAGAAACACCCCAAATGTGGCCGTAAACTATTGTACAGCCACACAGCAGGGCGTAGAGTGAAAGGTGCGCCGTATGGTTTTTGGAAGCCAGATTTTGCTGGACAGTTTTTTTGACACCATGTCCCATTTGAAGCCCCCCTGATGCACCCCTAGAGTAGAAACTCCAAAAAAGTGACCCCATCTAAGAAACTACACCCCTCAAGGTATTCAAAACTGATTTCACAAACTTTGTCAACCCTTTAGGTGTTGCACAAGATTTAATGGAAAATAGAGATACAATTTCAAAATTTCACTTTTTTGGCAGATTTTCCATTTTAATATTTTTTTTCCAGTTACAAAGCAAGGGTTAACAGCCAAACAAAACTCATTATTTATGGCCCTGATTCTGTAGTTTACAGAAACACCCCATATGTGGTCGTAAACTGCTGTACGGGCACACGGCAGGGCGCAGAAGGAAAGGAATGCCATACGGTTTTTGGAAGGCAGATTTTGCTGGACAGTTTTTTTGACACCATGTCCCATTTGAAGCCCCCCTGATGCACCCCTAGAGTAGAAACTCCAAAAAAGTGACCCCATTTTAGAAAGTACGGAATAGGGTGGCAGTATTGTTGGTACTAGTTTAGGGTACATATGATTTTTGGTTGCTCTATATTACACTTTTTGTGCGGCAAGGTAACAAGAAATAGCTTTTTTGGCACGTTTTTTTTTTTGTTATTTACAACATTCATCTGACAGGTTAGATCATGTGGTAATTTTATAGAGCAGGTTGTCACGGACGCGGCGATACCTAATATGTATACAATTTTTTTTATTTATGTAAGTTTTATACAATAACTTCATTTTTAAAACCCAAAAATTGTTTAGTGTCTCCATAGTCTAAGAGCCATAGTTTTTACAGTTTTTGGGCGATTATCTTGAGTAGGGTCTAATTTTTTGCGGGATGAGATGACTGTTTGATTGGCACTATTTTGGGGTGCATATGACTTTTTGATCGCTTGCTATTACACTTTTTGTGACGTAAGATGGCAAAAAATAGCTTTTTTTACACTTTTTTTTTTCTTTTTTTTTACGGTGGTCACCTGAGGGGTTAGGTCATGTGATAATTTTATAGAGCCGGTCGATACGGACGCGGCGATACCTAATATGTATACTTTATTTTTATTTATAAAAGTTTTACACAATTATTTTATTTTTGAAACAAAAAAAATCATGTTTTAGTGTTTCCATAGTCTAAGAGCCATAGTTTTTTCAGTTTTTGGGCGATTATCTTGAGTAGGGTCTCATTTTTTGCGGGATGAGATGACGGTTTTATTGGTACTATTTTGGCGTACATGCGACTTTTTTGATCACTTTTATTACCTTTTTTGGGAAGTAAGGTGGGCAAAATTTCAATTTTCTCATAGTTTTTATTTTTTTATTTTTATGGCGTTCACCGTGCGGGGAAAGTAACATGACCGTTTTATAGATCAGGTCGTTACGGACGCGGCGATACCTAATATGTGTAGTGTATTTTTTTATTTTTATTTTTATTCAGTGATAAATGTTTTTTTATTTTATCTTAACTTTTTTCACTTTTTAAAAAAAAATTGGACCCAGACCCACTTGGTTCTTGAAGATCCAGTGGGTCTGATGTCTGTAAAATACAGTACAGAAACTATATAGGTTTCTGCACTGTATTTTACTTACACTGAACAGATCTATGCTTTCAGCACAGATCTGTTCAGCACCATGGACAGCAGGACGCCTGAGCAGGCGTCCTGTTGCCATGGGAACCTTCCCCGTCTGTCACAACTTCGCAGACGGGGAAGGGTGAGGACGGGGCTTCGGGGGGCTCTCTGGGGGCTCTCTCCCTCTCCCATCGGGGGGCTGCAAAGGCACAGCAGCCCCCCGATCGGAGAGGGAGGGAGCTCCTTGCGCTGTTAACCTTTTCCATACAGCGGTCCGTACGGACCGCTGCATGGAAAGGGTTAAACGGCTGACATCGCATCACCGATGTCAGCCGTTTATACCAGGGTGCCAGCAATGTGCTGGCACCCTGGTATAACCCACTAGACGCCAACGATTATGCAATGGGAGGCGGGCGGGGGATCGCGATCCCGCCTGCCGCACCGCCCGCCTCCCGCAACGCCCCCACCGCCTGCGACACCCCCCCTGCACCACCCGCCGCCATCAAATCATGCAGGGGTGCAGGGGGGGGGTGCGCAATATTGATTTTAGGCACTCTGAAGTTTCTGATCCCCGCGGTCAGGGACCGCGGGGATCAGAAACTGCAAAAAGCGCAGCAAACCGCAGGTCTGAATTGACCTGCGGTTTGCTGCGATCGCCGACACGGGGGGGTCAAATGACCCCCCCCTGCATTGTTACGGGATGCCGGCTGAATGATTTCAGCCGGCGTCCCGTTCCGATTAACCCCCGCGGCGCCGGAATGCAGATTTTAAGTCAGGACGTACCGGTACGTCCTCGGTCCTTAAGGACTCGGGAAATAGGGCGTACCGGTACGTCCTCGGTCCTTAAGGGGTTAAATTGCATGGCATTCCCTCGCCATATTGTTTCCGATAGAGGCACGCAGTTTGTGTCCAGATTCTGCAAGGCTTTCTGTTCTCACCTGGGGGTTCGGCTGTCCTTCTCTTCTGCTTTTCACCCGCAGTCAAATGGTCAGACTGAACGCGTCAACCAGAATCTGGAGACATATTTGCGCTGTTTTGTGGCAGAGAACCAGGAGGATTGGTGTTCATTTCTCCCTCTTGCTGAGTTTGCTCTGAACAACCGTTGGCAGGAATCTTCTGATAAGTCACCATTCTTTGGTGCATATGGGTTCCATCCGCAGTTTGGGACATTCTCGGGAGGGGCTCCCTCTGGTTTGCCTGAGGAGGAGAGATTTTCCTCGTCTTTGTCTACCATTTGGCAAAAGATTCAGAGTAATCTTAGAAAGATGAGTGAGAAATATAAGCGTGTGGCTGATAAGAGACGTATGCCTGGTCCGGACCTGAATGTGGGTGATCTGGTGTGGTTGCCTACAAGAAATATTAAACTGAAGGTTCCCTCCTGGAAATTGGGTCGCAAGTTTATTGGGCCTTATAAAATCTTGTCAGTCGTCAATTCTGTTGCCTTCCGTCTTGATCTTCCACGGGTTTGGAAGATACAGAATGTATTTTACAGGGCTCTTTTAAAACCATATGTCCAGCCCACGGTACCCTCCTCTTTGCCTCCTCCTCCGATTTTGGTTGATGGCAATCTGGAGTTTGAGGTTTCCAGAATTGTGGACTCTCGCATTGTCCGCGGTGCTCTTCAGTACCTCGTTCATTGGAGGGGTTATGGTCTCCTGAGGAGAGGATGTGGGTTCCGGTGTCGGACATTAAAGCCACTCGCCTCATCAGGGCATTTCATAGGGCTCATCCTGAGAAGGTGGGTCCTGGATCTCCGGAGTCCACCCGTAGAGGGGGGGGGGGGTACTGTCACTACCAGAGCTTTGAGACGTTCTCACAGCTCTGTTTCTCCACCCCTGTGATGATGTCACTACTAGAGCTTGGAGGAGTTCCCTCTGCCCTGTTTCTCCGCCCCTGTGATGAGGTCTTTACTTTCTGTTTCCTTCCTCCCAGCTGTCCCTCCTGTGTTTGATTTCGCTGCCTTCAAATCACCCCTCCTCCTTTGTAGAGGTGCGGATTATACTTTTCATTTGAGCTGTATCTCTCGCTTGAGTAACTTCACCTGTGTGATATCTTTTCACTGGATCTGTGTCCTGCTGAAGCAAGTACTTCGGATGTTGTCTGCTGACTTTGGATCTGTTTTCACTGCAGCTGCAGCTCCTTCAGTTAAGTGTTCAGACATTGTGTGTTTCTGTTTCTTTGCTGACTGGATCCGAGGCGACCCCGGTTCCGTCCATATACTGAGCAGGGCACCGGTGGCCGTGCCCCTTCCACTATTGTAGGGGTTTCAGTGGTCATCAGCCTTAGGTACGCGGGCATGTCTCGATCCACCATCTGGATCTGGACATGTGCATAGCAGCTTAGGGAGAGCTTTTAGGGTCTGACAGGGGTCACCCTTTATCCTCCCTAGTTTGGGTCCGGTCAGTTGCTATTCACTGTGTAGGCTCTTGTTGCTCACTTACAGCCGTGACACCTATCCGCTTTTAACTGAAATAACTGCAACAGTGCAGTGCATATGTATTTTTCCTTTTTTCTGAATTATGCCCCTATACGCTTTCACCAGAAATCACTGCAGCAGTGTACTGAGAATATATATTTCTTCTTGGACTGAATAAGGCCACTATATGCTTTGACCAGAATTAAATTAAAGAGTATAGTGCTTATATATATATATTTCTTGCAGTAATGAAATATGCCACTATACGCTTTCACCAGAAATAACCACAGCAGTAAACTGAGAATATATGTTTCTTGTTGGATTCAATTAGGCCACTATACGATTTGACCACAAAAAAATTAAAGAGTGAAGTGCTTACCATATTTTTTGCACTATAAGACGCACCTAGGTTTTAGAGGACAAAAAGAAGAAAAAATGTCATTACACCTCAGGTCAGACCAGCAGTCAGACCCGCAGTCAGACCCCCAATGCTAATCAGACAGCAGCTAACAGCCCCAATCAGCCCCCCAATGTTATTAAGACCCTCAATCAGACCACATATTGGCCCCCAATGCTATATAACAGCCCCCCAATACTATATATCAGCCCCCTAATGCCATATATCAGCCCCCAGCCTCATATATCAACCCCAGCCTCATATATATATATATATATATATGTCAGCACCCAGCCTCATATCAACCCCCAGCCATCAGCACAAATAAAATAAATAAGCCACTTACCTCTTCTGGACGCTGCTGCTCCTCACCACCAGTGCTCTCTCTTCTTCCTGATCCTCGGCTGTTAGCTGTGAAGGCTATGCACAGCGTGAGGTCACATTGTGCGCAGCCCTGCACAGCTGACAGCCGAGGACCAGGAAACAGTGAGTACAAAGCTTTCACCTCTTCCCGATCCTCCGGTACTAATCAGCAGTTCCATAATGGAAGCACTGATTAGTATTCACCTCATAAGATGTAGGGGCATTTTTTCCCAATTTCTTGCAGTAATGAAATACGACACTATACCCTTTCACCAGAAATAACTTCAGCAGTGAACTGAGAATATTTTTTTTTTTTTATGAAATATGCCCCTATACGCTTTCACCAGAAATAACTGCAACATTGCAGCACGTATATATATATATATATTTTTTTTTTTTTGTACAGAAATACACCCCTATTTGCTTTTAAGTGAAATAACTGCAACAGAAATCACCGCAGCACTGCACTGAGAATATATATTTCTTGTTGGACTGAATGAGGCCACTATACGCTTTGACCAGAAAAAAATTAGAGAGTGAAGTGCATATATATATTTTTTGCAGTACTGAAATACGTCACTATATGTTTTCACCTGAAATAACTGCAACACTGCAGTGCATATATGTTTTTCATATTTTACTGAAATACGCCCCTAAACGCTTTCACCAGAAATAACTGCAGACGTGACATGACAATATATATTTCTTGTTGGAATGAAATAGGCCATTATATTCTTTAACAAAAAAACTATTAACTAGTGCAGTGCATATATTTTTGTCTTTTTTTTTACTGAAATACGCCCTTATATGCTTTCAACAGAAATAACTGCAACAGTGTAGTGCATATATATTTTTCTTATTTTACTGAATTACCAATATGCTTTCACCAGAATTCACTGCAGAAATGCACTAAGAATATATTTATATTTTTTTACTGAAATATGCCCCTATATGCTTTCACCAGAAATAACTGCAACAGTGCAGTGCGTATATATTTTTATTCTACTATAATACGCCCCTATATGCTTTCAACAGAAATAACTGCAGAAGTGAAATGTGTATATATTTTTCTTGCTGTACTGAATAAGATACTAAGATATAAGCCACTAAAGGCTTTCCAACATAACACTTGCAGCCCAATAACAAATAGCTGGAATGACAGAGCTGTCTAATAACTATTTGGATACCCAAATAATCATTCTCTGCTCTTGTAAATCACTTTTCTATCAATGTCCCTAGCGTCTACTGACGTCTTTCCCTGAAGTAAGATGCTGTGAAATGATTTCTCCCTATCCGTTCCCTGCACTTATAAATACTTTTTACAGTTTTTTTTCTAAACATAGAGGTTTTTCCAATAGCTGTCCCTAGAGCCTTCACACATCTCTCCCAGCACTCTGAACACTGAAAAATGGCAGAATCTAAAATGGCTGCCGTATTAACATGCCCCATGTCCTCAGTCCTCACGAGTGTAGCCGCCATTATAGGAAATCTGCGATTCGCTACCACAAAGTGCGAGGAAATTCGCATTCGTTGAGAATTGAATTTTTCCGGAAATTCTAAACTAATTCCACTTCATCATCTTCGATTCACTCATCTCTATTGGTGATGCATGACGTCATCACGCCAGCTGGCGTGATGATGTAATCTCGCATCACGCGGCATTTCGGCTAAGATCTTCAAGTAAAATGGAGGCTGGCGGCCCGTTGCGAACAAATGGAGGAGGTAAGTTTAATTTTTTTTGTTTTTTATACTATTTCAGGATAAATCGATTCGCTGACACGAAGCATGAGGAGATTCGGCTTCTAGGTGAATCAAATTTATCCTGAAATTCGGATCGAATTTCACTTTGTGGGATTTGCTTCGCTCATTGCTAGTCATCATCAGTCATAATATCAGTGTAAACTTTGTTCCAACCATCCATTTACAAGGCAGAAACATTTCATCAGACAGTATCACAATTCTCCGGAGAACGTGGGCCATGCCTCTTGATAGACTTACTAATATAATTTCTGTCTGCATATCATCACTGCAAATAGAAGTATCAGGCTCCATAATTAGATATTTCAGCATTATCTAATTTATGAACTAGGTGTAACAGTATCGAGCAATTATACAAATTAATCCTCTTCCTAAATTAATAAGTGTTTTTCATTAAAATGGAATTGCACAGGGGTTGGAGGGGAAAGTAACCCGGCTGCCTAAGGCCATTCAATTTATGGAAATTATTGCCCTTAAGTCTTTCCTTACTCAGAATTATTTTAATCATTATTGCATTCATGATTTAGATTGCAGTCATACCGGGATTCATAGAAAAAAAAAAAAAAAAAAAAAAGAATTACGGAAAGAAAAATCAGCAAAAAACATGTATTATAAAAATTTGAAATTTGTCTCTAGAAAATTGCTTAAGGACAGTCATTTACAGCAGTTCAGAAAAGTACATATTTATGTATTACCTGGGAGGAATGTATACAGTATTTATGCAGGATAGATGATAGATAGATAGATAGATAGATAGATAGATAGATAGATAGATATTTAGACAGATAGACCGACAGATAGTCATAGATAGATAAATATTAGATAGATAAATGGTTAGCGTGTTAGGTATACAATGGCAAAAAAAAAAACATTTTTTTTTTTTAATGGCTTTTGTCACTAGATAAAACTGTAACATGTGTTATCAGTAGTGCTGAGCAAATTGAATTTGAAGTGGAATTCGATCCGAAATTTAATAAAAATTAGATTTGCAATAAATCTGAATTTCCTGGCGCTTCGTGGTAAAGAATTGATTTTTTTCATAAAATGGTGGCTACTTGTGTTACAAAGTGAAAAAAAGAAACCCGGAACAAGAGATCACCCATAATGCAGTGCAGTCAGCCAATCAGTAGATGGCCACCCAGTGTAATATCACAGCCCTATAAAAATCCAAATTCCCTCCCCCGGTCTCCACCATTTTGCAGTGAACTGAGCATAGGAAGAGATGTGACAAAGTGCTAGGGACAGTGTTTATCAAAGTTTAAATGGTATAATCTTGGATAGGGAGACTGCATGGATAGTGTAGGGAGATCGTAGGGAGAGTTTTTACACATTGTAGGGAGCGCATAGGGAGAACAGTGCAGGCTGTGTAATCTGAAGCTTTAAGGATCCATAGGAGACAGCTCAGCTTGCATCAATCCCTGCACAGAGCTATCCATTTGAACAGTGTCCACCTTGTTTAAAAGATAAGCAAGTCTAATAGTCATTGCTACTCAAATTGGGATGAATAAGCTGTGTCACTTAACTGTTATTGGGGTATCCTTCTTGTTAAATAGACAAGCAATTCTATTATTCCTTGATTCTAAAATTGGAATGAATAAGTAGTATAATCAAAATGTTATTCGGGTGTCCATCTTGTTATATATATATATATATATATATATATATATATATATGCAGATCCATTACGCCTTCATTCTCAAATTGGGGTAATTAAGCTAATTCCACTGTTATTGGGTGTCCACCTGCCTGTCAAATTAACTGTTTGACTACCAGAAAGGAGTAGCTATGCATGTTACTGCAATGTATGGTGATGTACACTGATATATACTCTACCTGCAGGCTGGGAATTGCTTGAATACATTCATTACAAATTAATTTTCAGACAAATCAAATTTTGGGGAAAATTTTGTGAAACATCCAAATCAAATTTTTGAAAAATTTGCTCATGTCTAGTTATCAGAGAGAATTTTAGCTCAGCTACATATGTAGATTGGTAGATAGATAGAGATAGATAGGTATGTCCTTCTTTACTTTCCTTTTGGCTCAACATTTCCCCTGGTATATGGCACAAGATTGGTAACTTTATAAATAAAAAACAACAACATGGTTTTGTGATGTTGCATCATGGCATCTGTATCTTATATATGGTGCCTATAGAAGAGAGAGAACAGAGTCCACAATATGGTGCTAAAATTAATCCTAGGACAGTAGGATCTGGTGCCTATTCCCCATCTATTAACATGTCATGACCTTTGAGCCAATTTCCCGACCCCTTGTTTGATGAATGTTCTAAATAGTGTTGAGCGAATCAAAGTTAACTAAGCGGACTTTGATTTGAATTTTTAGGAGAAATTTGATTTGCGGTGCTGCCAAATTTTCTTCTGCTTCGATTTTCCCTGAAATGGCGGTAAAAATAAAAATAAAATCATACTTACAGATACATCCAAGCTAAACTGGATGGTTAACGCTTTAATCAAAAAATGGCACAAAAAGGTTAACTCTTTCAATGTATTTCAATGGATTTTGTCACAATATGGAGTTATCAGTCAATTTTAGCTCGGCTGTATATGTACTGTATCCAATTGATTGCAAAGAGGCCGCCTTAGAAATCTTGGATCACGCCCAAGATGATGACGTCATCACGAGCAGCAAGAGATTTTGAACTGGACTTTCAAGCAAGATGGCCACAGCGGTCTCCTCACGCTGAAATGGATGAGGTAAGTACAATTTTTTTTTATTTTTTATGAGCAACCCCTAAAATGCTTTAATATTGATGTCTTGTAGCTGCTGTGTGAATGGATAGTATTTGCATTGGGCCAAAAGACTTTTTTTTTACTGGTGGGCTCATTTTCACTCTCTGGCCCTGTCAATCAAAGTGCAGAGGGCGCAGCAGTTGCAGAGAGAGCAGAGCAGTTTTCTTAGCAATGCGGGCACATATGAACATGGGACCAACTCAGATGCCATCTTCTGCCAAGGGCACATGTAACAGGTCAGCCATCTTCATACAGTACATACAAATCTGCTTCATACGTTCTTATTACTTATAGCAAAGAGAATGGGATCAACCAGGGATGAGAGTTTTCTCTCTAAGGGTCTTCCAGCAGTTACATCCTCTGTCTTTACGGTAAGTCGGATAAATCCCATTTTGACATTACGTTTCCTTTAAAGTAAATTCCAGAAGCCGCCAGCCTCTCTCTCAGCGGCAAACAAGTTCTTAATTGACATTTCTTATATCAATTAAAAGAGTTTGTAGATGTCTCTGATGTACAATGCGCTCTACATTACCCGTTTTTGTCATGCTTGCTTTGCATCTCGATTCTGTCATAATTAGAAAGGTCAGCATATATCTTGATTTACTGAATAGCTGTCATGAATTTGACTAGAAGCTGAAGCAACATGGAGAGCATTCGGGATAAGGTCACCTTGATTTTATTTTCTTCACATTCTGTTGTTGTCTAAGGAAATGGGTCTCTAGATATTTTATAATGGTGCTTCTGTTTTTTTAAACAAAAAATTAGGTGGCGAAAGGTCATTATATAAAAAATTAGAAAAAAAAATTGAAAATTGATTTGGAGATGTCTATCTGGGGGCCCTAGATCCCACAGCTAATTAATTTCATCCTGCTTCAAATTGCAAATTGATTAATAAGAATCTACCTGTTTCTTCCAATTTTTATTCTCACCTTTTGAAAACAGTTATCATAAGAAATCTAGATTTTTTTTAGCACCACATTTTAACACTATCTTGTTTTTAGGTACAACACTTTGCGAGGGTTAATTTATTGTTCTATTTTATCTTTATAGGGTTTGGAAGGGGCCACATTGTTCTCACACAGAGTTTGGGGTCCCCATCTTCATGAAAAGGAAGCTCTTGGTTCCTGTGACTATCACTTGGAGGAGCTGAGGAGCATTTTGTATACTGTGTTATTATATATACAGTTCCATCCTTCAACTGCCACTAGTTAAAAGCTGTAATATTACAGGGAGAGGTCTGCTGAAGACAGGACACCCCCATGAGCTGTGATAGGGAGAGGACTGCTGCAGAATGGACATTCACCCTGAACTGTGATAGAAATAGAGCTGTAGCAGAAAGGACATGTCTCCTGAACTTGCAGAGTATAGAAATCAATGGGGAAAGCTCTGAATGCATGGGAGGTTCAGGACTAGTTCTGTCTTTGCTAGAAAAGGATTGTTGTGTACTACTTGATAATTTTTTATAATAACCATAGTAAAATTACCTGTGCGTAATTGGTTAGCATATAGAAACTAGGCATTTAGCATATCTATCTATCTATCTATCTATCTCTATCTTTGTATCTTAAAACTTAAAAAAAAAAAATCTTTATTTATGATGAGCAATGAAAAACATACGCTTTATGCGTGAATGTGAATTACAAAGGAAGTAGATAAACGTCAGTACAAATTCACAAATCAAATTGTACACGATACATGTTCAGTTAAGCACTAATGTTGCACTGAAAATTGTGCATCATAACATCCACAATTGATAGCTGAGGACAAAGGCTAAAATCCAAAACAAAAAACAAATTAATACAAAAATCAGAAACCGACCATCCTGGCGAAGGGGCAAGTATTAATTACAGTAGACTGTCTAACAGAGCTAATCTTTGTAAGAATGAGTGTGAGGTAGGTTTTTGTGTGGTATTGGTAAGTATCGCCCTCTTCGGACCGATGGGTGCTGTGTCCTTGGACCCATTTGACTCTGTGCAGCTTTGTATCTTAAAACTTGTTTATGACGCATAATAATAAATAATAATGTTATTATTATTATTATTATTATTATTATTATTATTATTATTATTATTTATTAACCCCTTTTACCCCAGGCCAGTTTTCGCCCTTCTATCCAGGCCATTTTTTGCAAATCTGACATGTCACTTTATGTCGTAATAGTTTTGGAACACTTTTACTTATCTGAACCATCTTTTACTTATCTTCTGAGATTGTTTTCTCGCGACACATTTTGCTTCATGATAGTCATAAATTTGAGTCAATATATAGTTTACCTTTATTTATGAATAAATCTGAAATTTACCAAAAATATAAAAAATGCTATTTTCAAAATTTTTATTTCTCTGCTTTTAAAACAGAAAGTGATACCTCATAAAATATTTATTACTTAACATTCCCCATATGTCTACTTTATGTTGGCATCATTTTGTATATGTCATTTTATTTTATTAGGACTTTAGAAGGTTTTGAATTTTAGAAGCAATTTAGAAGAAAATTTCCAAAAAACACTTTTTAAGGACCAGTTCAGGTCTGAAGTCACTTTGTGCGGCTTACATAGTGAAAAAACCCCATAAATGACCCAATGTAGAAACTATACCCCTCAAGCTACTAAAAAAAAGATTTTGCTAACTTTGTTAACCCTTTAGGTGTTCCACAAGAATTAAAGGAAAATGGAGATTACATTTTTGGCAGATTTTTCATTTTAATCCATTTTTTTCTTTAACACATCTAGGGTTAACAGCCAAACACAACTCAATATGTATTACCCTGATTAAACAATGTAAGGGCACATGGCAGGGCGCAGAAGAAAAGGAGCACCATACGGTTTTTGGAAGGCAGATTTTGCTGGACTGGTTTTAGATGCCATGTCCCATTTGAAGCCCCCCTGATGCACTCTTACAGTAGAAACTCCTAAAAAGTGTCCCTATTTTGAAAACTAGGGAATAAGATGCCAGTTTTATTGGTACTATTTTGGGGTACATATGATTTTTAATTTCTCTTTATTATGTTTTTTGTGAGGCAAGGTAACCAAAAAAATGGCTCTTTTGGCATTTTTATTTTTTGCAACAATCATCTGACAGAGTAGATCATGTGCTATTTTTATAGAACAGGTTGTTATGGACGCAATGATATCAAATATGTCTGCTTTCTTTGTTTGTTTCAGTTTTACATAATAAAGCATTTATTAAAATTATGTTTTTGTGTTTCCATTTTCTGAATGCCTCACACTATGCGCAACCTTCACAGCTGACAGCTGAGGACCAGGAAGTGGTCCTCGGGTACTAATGAAGCGCTTCTATAATGGAAGAGCTTCATTAGTATTCACCCCATAAGACGCAGGGGCATTTCCCCCCACATTTGGGGAGATAATGCGTCTTATGAGGCGAAAAATACAGTATTTCTTTTTACAGCGTTTACCTGAGGGGTTAGGTCATGTGACATTTTTATAGAGCAGATTGTTAGGGATGTGGCTATACCTAATATGTATTATTTTTATTATTTAAGTTTTACACAATAAAAGCATTTTTTAAACAAAAAAAAATGTTTTAGTGTCTCCATAGACTGAGAGACATATTATTTTTTTTTTTTGACCGATTGTCTTATGTAGGCGTCAAATTTTTTGTGGGATGAGGTGACAGTTTGATTGGTACTATTTTGGAAGGCATATGCCTTTTTGATCGCTTGGTGTTGCACTTTATGTGATGTTAGGTGACCAAAAACTGCTCGCCCCCTCAGAACTCCCTCAGTGCGCCTGCGCCGATGACATCACGGAAAGAGAAGACGTCATCGGCGCAGGCGCACTGAGGGAGTGCTGAGGAGGCGAGCCTCCTCATCTCAGAGCGCCTGCGCCAAATGAACACAGGCGCAGGATTTTTGAAATGCTGACAGAGCCTGCCGGAGGAGGAGATCTCGGCTGGCCCTGTCAATCAACAGGACCAGGGGGCGTTTTTTTGCGGCGGCTACCAGCAAGTAGACGCCCTATTTGCTGGTAGAGACCTCATTTACATATTATAAAAGTTTGTTTTTAGAAGTAACTGCTGAAGGAAAGTAAGTAAGATCATTATATTTTCATATATCACAGTATAAGGAATTTAACTAGCCCCCCAAAAACAATGACTTTAGTGGGGTGACAGAAGCCCTTTAAGAAATGAAGGTCAGTCAGTCCGAAAAATTGGGAAAACTTTGAAAGTGTCCCCAAGTGCAGTCACAAAAACCATCAAGCGCTACAAAGAAACTGGCTCACATGCGGACCGCCCCAGGAAAGGAAGACCAAGAGTCACCTCTGCTGCGGAGGATAAGTTCATCCGAGTCACCAGCCTCAGAAATCGCAGGTTAACAGCAGCTCAGATTAGAGACCAGGTCAATGCCACACAGAGTTCTAGCAGCAGACACATCTCTAGAACAACTGTTAAGAGGAGACTGTGTGAATCAGGCCTTCATGGTAGAATATCTGCTAAGAAACCACTACTAAGGACAGGCAACAAGCAGAAGAGACTTGTTTGGGCTAAAGAACACAAGGAATGGCCTTTAAACCAGTGGAAATCTGTGCTTTGGTCTGATGAGTCCAAATTTGAGATCTTTGGTTCCAACCACTGTGTCTTTGTGCAACGCAGAAAAGGTAAACAGATGGACTCTACATGCCTGGTTCCCACCGTGAAGCATGTGATGGTGTGGGGGTGCTTTGCTGGTGACACTGTTGGGGATTTATTCAAAATTGAAGGCATACTGAACCAGCATGGCTACCACAGCATCTTGCAGCGGCATGCTATTCCATCCGGTTTGCGTTTAGTTGGACTATCATTTATTTTTCAACAGGACAATGACCCCAAACACACCCCCAGGCTGTGTAAGGGCTATTTTACCATGAAGGAGAGTGATGGGGTGCTGTGCCAGATGACCTGGCCTCCACAGTCACCGGACCTGAACCCAATCGAGATGGTTTGGGGTGAGCTGGACCGCAAAGTGAAGGCAAAAGGGCCAACAAGTGATAAGCATCTCTGGGAACTCGTTCAAGACTGTTGGAAGACCATTTCAGGTGACTACCTCTTGAAGCTCATCAAGAGAATGCCAAGAGTGTGCAAAGCAGTAATCAAAGCAAAAGGTGGCTACTTTGAAGAACCTAGAATTTGACATATTTTCAGTTGTTTCACACTTTTCTGTTATGTATATAATTCCACATGTGTTAATTCATATTTTTTTTATTTTTTTTTTGGTTTTAAAATGCTTTATTTTCAAATTAAGAAAATACAATGTGAACAACACCAACCGTGGTGTAATACGGTACCGAGCACATACAAAGCAATAATAATGTAAACTGCGCAGGATTTGGACAGAGGACTGTTACATTTCAAGATGCAAAAAGCACAGCCTAATTATTCTATATATCTCAAGCAATACATAGTCATAAGAAAGGTCCAGGATTCCATATGGATGAACACTATGGATCTTTATGAAGGGGTGGGTTATAGTGTAGGTCCCAAACCCTGGGTTTTCGTAAATATAAGACCGGTGAATAGAGGGGAAATTTTTGTGTGACCTAGTGTGTTTAGGTTCTCTCATCTAAGCTAAGTTTAAGGAGGAGGAAGGGAACCTGTATTTTGTCCATAGGGCCCATCTTTTCATAAATATCAAGTGCGTTCGTGATTCCCAAGAGGCTAGTTCTTCAAATCGGTGGATTTGGTCAACCTTGAGCCTCCACTGTTCCATTGAGGGAACGTTTGTTTGCAGCCAGAATTTGGGAATCAATAAGCGGGCCGCTAGCAGGAGCTGCTTAAAAAGGTAAGAAGGAGCCGAAGAAGCCTTATCATCAAAAAGAGAGAGCAGCGCTCCATATGGAGAAATGGTCATATCGGAGGAACAAATTTGGTTGCATAATTGAAAGATCTCTTTCCACCATTTGTTAATGGGAGGGCACGACCACCATATATGGAGGAAGGTGCCTACGTCTTCCTGACATCTCCAGCATTTATTAGAGGAGAGTCTGGTGAAACGTGCTGACTTAATAGGCGTGATGTACCATTGTGACAATATCTTGTAACCATTTTCCTGAGCTATGATGCACCTGGATAATTTATGAGGGGCTTCAAATAATAAAGGAAGGGTTTGAAAAGGGAGATCCAAGCCCGTCTCCTTCTCCCAATAACGAATGAAAGCCGGTTTGGAAATTAGGGGAGGGGATCTCAGTTTGTTGTAGATAAGTGAGATTGTTTTTTTTTGGGAGGATTTGGATTTATTATTAAGGCTTCAAACCAGGTAAGAGGCCGTTGGAGCTCACCATTTGAATTGTTTTTCCGAATGAATGTCTTAATAAGTGGGATAAGTGTAAGGTCACGGGGCTGAGGTTTAAGCAATGATTTGATAGTATCAGACATGGGCATTAAGCCCTGAGGCTCTAGAAGATGCAGTATAGGGACTGTTGAAGATCTAACTGAATTTGAGAAGGTGTTGCGAGGTCCAGAAGAGGCCGAACCTAGAATGTCACTGATTGTGGTCAGAGGGGAGGGGAAAGGGACTGAGCAATGAGATTGGTTCCACCATTTCCAAGTTTCGATGGTAGCTTTGATTATTGGGTATGACTGTAGACTAATGGAGGGGGGGGGAGTCAAAGCCTAAGCATACAGCGCGGGCTGGCGTGCCGATGATGTCTTGTTCTAGGGCGACCCAGGACTTGTTTTTTGAATTTCTCAACCAATCGACGACTCTAGTCATCGATATGGCCCTCCCATAAAGTTCAGGATCTGGCAGACCAATTCCACCTGTAGCTCTAGATCGGGACAGGAAAGAATAAGAGAGTCTAGCTCTTCGGCCGTTCCATATAAATGCACTAAATTTATGTCTGAGGGCGGTATAATAGGATTTTGGGATAGGGATTGGTAGGACTTGTTGAAGGTAAGTGAGACGGGGGATAACAAGGGAGGAGAGGAGATTTTTCCTGCCAAACCACGAAAGGGTCGGGGCTGATTTGTTGAGTTTATCTAATGCTTCAAATAAGGAGGATTTCGAGGGGGTGAAATTGAGTGAGAAGAGATCGGAAATGTTTGAGCCAATCTTTACTCCTAAGTAAGTTACGGTTGGGGAAGACCAGTTAAATGGAGAGTTTTCCATTAAGGAACGTTTGAGTTGAGGAGATAGGCCCGTGCTGATAATGACGGATTTGCTTTCATTAATCTTAAAATCAGAGACATCACTATAGTTTCTTAAATGCTCCTGGATTAAAGGGAGGGAAACTCTAGGGTTAGAGGTCATGATCATGACGTCGTCTGCAAAGGCGGCTAGTTTATGGCTCCTGCCTCCCAAAAACATTCCCTTAATCCTAGTGTCTGCCCGAAGTTTTATTAAGAGGGGTTCCATAGCTAAGATGAATAGGAGGGGGGATAAAGGGCATCCCTGGCGTGTACCGTTATGTATTCGAAAGGGAATGGAAAGGTCACCATTGACCATGACCCGTGCTGTGGCCTGCTCATACATTGCGAATACTGCCTTGATATACAGACCAGGAAGGCTGAACAGTTCTAGTACATGGCTTAAGTAGTTCCAGTTTATGCGATCAAACGCTTTTTCAGCGTCAGTACTGAGAAGTATTAGTGGAGAAGAAGTGCATTTGGCATGGCATAATATATTAATAACTCTGGCCGTATTGTCTCTGCCTTCCCTACCGCGAACAAAGCCCACCTGGTCCATATGTACCAAAAGAGGGAGAAGGACTGCCAAGCGATTAGCCAAGAGTTTCGCTAAAAGCTTAAGATCAATGTTGAGTAAAGATATAGGCCTATAATTAGCACACACTTTGGAGTCCTTCCCCTCTTTAGGAATCAGAGCAATATGCGCAGTCGTCATGTCTCTAGAAAGGGAGATATTTTGTAAGGATTGATTGCAAATAGTGAGTAGGTGAGGCAGGAGTTGTTTCTTGAAAGTTTTGTAGTATGAAGCGGGGAGGCCATCTGGCCCTGGACTTTTACCCTGGGGCATTTGGGCCAAAGCTATGGATAACTCCTTGATGCTAAATGGAGCCTCCAGGGAGTGTTTCCGTTCAACTGATAGAGTTGGGCAGGACAAGGGTTTTAGAAAGGCGTCAATTAATGAAGAGTGAGCAGAAGGGGAAAATGAGGGAGGGATATTGTAAAGGGCTTCATAAAAGTCTCTAAATTGAGCAGCTATTTTTGATGAAGCGAAAATTGGCTCGCCTTTCGGTGAGGTGAGTTGATGTATATAATTGTCTGCCCTCCTGGTCTTGATTCTGCTTATTAGAAATTTGGTGGCTTTGTCACCATGTGCATAGAACTTATATTGGAAGTTGAGGTAATACTTTGCTGATTTACTCTGTAATAGGGCTTTTAGTTCTGCTCTGGATTTGGATAGTTCCTGGAGTTGAGTCTCAGTCATGGATTTTTTATGGCCAGCTTCTAGCTTTCTTATTGTGGAAAGGAGACTATTTATTTTACCTTCCCGCTGTTTCTTTAAATGGGAGCCAATGCTAATAAATTCGCCTCTAATAAAGGGTTTATGAGCGTCCCAAGTGACTTGAGGAGATAATTCTGGAAGGGAGTTAAGTTTGAAGTATTCATCCAGTAACGTGGCTATTTTTTCTACAGATTCAGAGTTACCTAGGATGGACTCGTTCAGTCTCCAATTAAAACTCTTAGATTTTTGCATAGGGGAGGTTATCATTAGGTAAATAGGAGCGTGGTCTGATAAATGTATAGACCCAATGCTAGCCTTTTGGCATAGTTGTAGGTGCTCTTTAGATACGAAGATGTAATCTCTACGGTGATATGAGCCGTGGGCATGTGAATAGAATGTATAATCCAGGGTATTAGGATATAGGGTACGCCAAACATCAACCAAATGGAGATCCCAGAAGAAATTCTTAATGAGTTTTAGGGAGCGCCTAGAATGGGGAGTTTTGTGTGAGGAAGAGTCTATCTGCGGGTCAAGGGCTGTGTTAAGATCTCCTCCCACTAAAACTATACCTTCCTTAAAAGAGGAGATTGTTTGGACAATGGAAGAGAGCCATTTAGCCTGATTGTTATTAGGAACGTACAGGTTGACGAAGGAGTACATTTGGGAACCTATGTAGCCTTTCACCATAATAAATCTACCTTCTGGGTCTTGTAGGTGGCTGGTAGGTTTGAAAGGTATTCTCCTCTTAAAACTAATGCTTACTCCTCCAGACGAGGCAGTGGCCCCTCCACTATGGAACCAAGTGGGGTAGTGAGAAAATTCCATGTTGGGGTAATGGTTGAATCTGAAGTGTGTCTCTTGGAGGAGCAGCACATCCGCTTCCTCCTTGCGCAAGATGGAGAAAATCTGGCTTCTCTTAGAGGGTGAGTTAAAACCTTTCACATTATAGGAAGCTATATGGATGTCAGCCATGATTAATTATTATTGTGAACATAGGAGTATAGTGTGTGCTGGTCCCCCAAGAAAAACACTCACGGTCTGAAGAGGTCCTACCCCGCCCAGAGGAGAAGCTGGAATCCAGCCAACCTGCGTGTACCGCCGATTAATCAGGGAAATTTGTGCCAGGTACCTAAAATAAAATAACGGAACAAGGAAAACAATGAGAACAAAAGAAAAGTACAGAATATAACATGGAGTGGAATGAGAACCACTAGTGTAAAGCATGGGGGAAAATTGGTCGAAGACCAGTTTACATGACGTTTAGCACGTATGGATGCAACCTGAAAACGGGTTAATATTTAAACAAGCAATTGGCAGGAACCCTAATGGGGAGAGAAATAAGGGCTTAGTGAAGCCATAATAGATAATCCTAGGGGCATATGAATTAAGGAAGGCCCACTAGGTACTGGGGATGGATAGAGGTAAATGGCAAATAGGCATGTAATGTGGAAACATTATCTGATAGTAGCTATCTTAAACATGACTAGTAAGAGGCTATATAGTGGATCTACTAGCAGAAATGGACTAAGCTAGACAAAAGGAAGCTGATTCTCTGGATAGATCCACTAAAGTCCTGTTAATGAGTATCACCCCTGTCCATGGTTATAGCTGGAGGGTCGGGGGTATCATTCTTGAGCCAGTCTCTTAGGCGTCAGTTGTCGGCTTCTCTTCCCCGTTTTATGAGCCTTAGGAGTGTGATGCAGGGAGAAGGCAGCTACTTCTGGAACTTCAGGTAAGGCAAAGAGGTCTTGGAACTGATCCCAGTTTTCTATCTGCATGGGTGGGATTTGAAGGTGGTCATAGACGGCCTCTAGGTCAGCATGTGAGGTGATGTTGAAACGGCGGCCTCCTTGAGAAAAGGAAAGGCCGAACGGAAAGTTCCACTTATACAGGATTCTATTAGCCCGCAGCCACTCCGTTAGAGGTTTAAGATGTTTGCGCTTCTTTAAGGTAGAAGGGGCCAAATCCTGGTATATCGATACTAGTGCTCCATCAAACAATATGTCGGATCTATTTCTGGCAGCCTCCTGAACTGGAGACTTGACCTGAAAGTTCAAAAATTTGCAGATGATATCCCTTGGGGGTTCGTCCATTTTAGGTTTAGGCCGTAGGGCCCTGTGAGCCCTCTCAATTGTAATCTCTGGGGCGAAGTAAGGGCCTAGGAGGGAGGCACAGAGGGAGGTGATAGCAGCAGGAATATCACCAGGGAGAACGGATTCAGGGATTCCTCTTATCCGCAGGTTGTTCCGGCGACCCCTATTCTCCTGGTCTTCCAAGGCGTTCTGCATCTCGTTCAGGTAAGTGCCACATCTACGGAATGAGCTTGTTGTAGCCCTCTGGTGATCCAGCATCAGGGCCTGGTTGTTCTCGAGCGTCTCGACTCGCTCACCCACTTGCCTCATGTCCTGGCGCATTGCTGCAAATTCGCTGAGCAGGGGCTCCAGGGCTTTATGTAAAGTATTCTTTAGATAATTCCTAGTAATCGGAAGGGCCCCCCTGCCCTGTAGCTCTTCAGTTTCGCTCTCTTCATCCGATTTGTCCTGCAGGCCGGCTTTCTGTTGTTGTGTCGGCGCCATATTGGAGTCACGAGCGGCGAAAGCTGCAGCCGCTTTTTTGATGAATCTGTCCATGTCACCCCCCTGGACATGACTTTTGTTAGAGCTGGGGTGTTCCCCTGCCATGGGGTTACCTATTTTCACCATTTTCGGGTGAAGGGCAAAAGATTGCTGGTGCTAAGAACTGTCAGTAAGACGGAGCCCGGATTCAAGCGGCCATCTCAGACCGGCGCTAGCTCCGCCCCCCGTTAATTCATAGTTTTGATGCCTTCGGTGTGAATCAACAATTTTCATAGTCATAAAAATAAAGAAAACTCTTTGAATGAGAAGGTGTGTCCAAACTTTTGGTCTGTACTGTATATACCTTTGTAAATGTGTATGTTCCTAATACTAAGCTAATCCCCTGGTTAAAAACATACTAGACAAAATTAGCTCATTCAGTGAGGGCACCCTTGAGCTAGGTGGAGATTTTAACATGGTATTAAACCCCCTTCTAGACTCCTCCTCAGGGAAATCCGCCCACTCCCAATCCGCCCTTCGCTCTTTGACCTCTAAATTATGGAAGGCTCATCCTCTAGATGTTTGGCGCACTCTTCACCCGGACACTAAGTACTATACCTTCTTTTCATCAGTTCATGGCTCTTACCAACGTCTGGACTATATTTTTATATCTAAAGATTAGAGTTGAGCGGACACCTGGATGTTCGGGTTCGAGAAGTTCGGCCGAACTTCCCGGAAATGTTCGGGTTCGGGATCCGAACCCGATCCGAACTTCGTCCCGAACCTGAACCCCATTGAAGTCAATGGGGACCCAAACTTTTCGGCTGTAAAACAGCCCAGGAAAGAGCTAGAAGGCTGCAAAAGGCAGCAACATGTAGGTAAATCCCCTGCAAACAAATGTGGATAGGGAAATGAATAAAAATAAAATAAATAAAAATTAACCAATATCAATTGGAGAGAGGTCCCATAGCAGAGAATCAGGCTTCACGTCACCCACCACTGTAAGAGTCCATTGGCATATATTTAGGCCCAGGCACCCAGGCAGAGGAGAGAGGTCCCGTAACAGAGAATCTGGCTTCATGTCAGCAGAGAATCAGTCTGCATGTCATAGCAGAGAATCAGGCTTCACGTCAGCCACCACTGCAACAGTCCATTGGCATATATTTAGGCCCAGCACCCAGCCAGAGGAGAGAGGTCCCGTAACAGAGAATCTGGCTTCATGTCAGCAGAGAATCAGTCTGCATGTCATAGCAGAGAATCAGGCTTCACGTCAGCCACCACTGCAACAGTCCATTGTCATATATTTAGGCCCAGGCACCCAGGCAGAGGAGAGAGGTCCCGTAACAGAGAATCTGGCTTCATGTCTGCAGAGAATAAGTCTGCATGTCATAGAAGAGAATCAGGCTTCACGTCAGCCACCACTGTAACAGTCCATTGTCATATATTTAGGCCCAGCACCCAGGCAGAGGAGAGAGGTCCCGTAACAGAGAATCTGTCTTCATGTCAGCAGATAATCAGTCTGCATGTCATAGCAGAGAATCAGGCTTCACGTCAGCCACCACTGTAACAGTCCATTGTCATATATTTAGGCCCAGGCACCCAGCCAGAGGAGAGAGGTCCCGTAACAGAGAATCTGGCTTCATGTCAGCAGAGAATCAGTCTGCATGTCATAGAAGAGAATCAGGCTTCACGTCAGCCAACATTGGAACAGTCCATTAGCATATATTTAGGCCCCGGCACCCAGACAGAGGAGATGTTCATTCAACTTTGGGTTGCCCCGCAATTTAATGGTAAAATGAAAATAAAAAGAGGATTGAATGAAGAAGTGCCCTGGAGTACAATAATATATGGTTAAGGGGAGGTAGTTAATGTCTAATCTGCACAAGGGACGGACAGGTCCTGTGGGATCCATGCCTGGTTCATTTTTATGAACGTCAGCTTGTCCACATTGGCTGTAGACAGGCGGCTGCGTTTGTCTGTAATGACGCCTCCTGCCGTGCTGAATACACGTTCAGACAAAACGCTGGCCGCCGGGCAGGCCAGCACCTCCAAGGCATAAAAGGCTAGCTCTGGCCACGTGGACAATTTGGAGACCCAGAAGTTGAATGGGGCCGAACCATCAGTCAGTACGTGGAGGGGTGTGCACACGTACTGTTCCACCATGTTAGTGAAATGTTGCCTCCTGCTAACACGTTGTGTATCAGGTGGTGGTGCAGTTAGCTGTGGCGTGTTGACAAAACTTTTCCACATCTCTGCCATGCTAACCCTGCCCTCAGAGGAGCTGGCCGTGACACAGCTGCCTTGGCGACCTCTTGCTCCTCCTCTGCCTTGGCCTTGGGCTTCCACTTGTTCCCCTGTGACATTTGGGAATGCTCTCAGTAGCGCGTCTACCAACGTGCGCTTGTACTCGCGCATCTTCCTATCACGCTCCAGTGAAGGAAGTAAGGTGGGCACATTGTCTTTGTAGCGTGGATTCAGCAGGGTGGCAACCCAGTAGTCCGCACACGTTAAAATGTGGGCAACTCTGCTGTCGTTGCGCAGGCACTGCAGCATGTAGTCGCTCATGTGTGCCAGGCTGCCCAGAGGTAAGGACAAGCTGTCCTCTGTGGGAGGCGTATCGTCATCGTCCTGCCTTTCCCCCCAGGCACGCACCAGTGATGGGCCCGAGCTGCGTTTGGTGCCACCCCGCTGTGACCATGCTTCCTCCTCATCCTCCTCCACCTCCTCCTCGTCCTCCTCGTCCTCCAGTAGTGGGCCCTGGCTGGCCACATTTGTACCTGGCCTCTGCTGTTGCAAAAAACCTCCCTCTGAGTCACTTCGAAGAGACTGGCCTGAAAGTGCTAAAAATGACCCCTCTTCCTCCTCCTCCTCCTCCTCCTGGGCCACCTCCTCTTCCATCATCGCCCTAAGTGTTTTCTCAAGGAGACATAGAAGTGGTATTGTAATGCTGATAACGGCGTCATCGCCACTGGCCATGTTGGTGGAGTACTCGAAACAGCGCAACAGGGCACACAGGTCTCGCATGGAGGCCCAGTCATTGGTGGTGAAGTGGTGCTGTTCTGTAGTGCGACTGACCCGTGCGTGCTGCAGCTGAAACTCCACTATGGCCTGCTGCTGCTCGCACAGTCTGTCCAGCATGTGCAAGGTGGAGTTCCACCTGGTGGGCACGTCGCATATGAGGCGGTGAGCGGGAAGGCCGAAGTTACGCTGTAGCGCAGACAGGCGAGCAGCAGCAGGATGTGAACGCCGGAAGCGCGAACAGACGGCCCGCACTTTATGCAGCAGCTCTGACATGTCGGGGTAGTTGTGAATGAACTTCTGCACCACCAAATTCAGCACATGCGCCAAGCAAGGGATGTGCGTCAAACCGGCTAGTCCCAGAGCTGCAACGAGATTTCGCCCATTATCACACACCACCAGGCTGGGCTTGAGGCTCACCGGCAGCAACCACTCGTCGGTCTGTTGTTCTATACCCCGCCACAACTCCTGTGCGGTGTGGGCAGGGCCGGCGCTACCATAGATGCAAGGGGGGCAATTGCCCCCGGGCCCCCGCTCATTAGGGGGCCCCTAGCGCCGGCTCGGCCTTACTATTCTTATTGTCAGTTGTGACTTGCGTTGCGTCACACACTGACAGTCTGACACTACACTCACAGCCAGCCAAGACCAGCCAGTGCTGCTGGACTCTGCGGGCTGCCGCCGGCGCCGCGCGGCAGCCGGCAGTAATGTAATTAATACATTAAACTAAGTTACTCACTCTGGGTGAGTCAAGTGTTGGAGGGGGCCCCCCGCCGGGCGCAGGTGGCTGCTGTGCCTGCGCCGCTGCCGCTGATTCGGTCTCTTTCAGAGAGTCAAGACTGTCTGGAGGCTGGAGCAGCAGCGGCATGCACGGCACAGGCAAGCACAAGGCTCCGCCCCCTCGCCCAGAGCAGTACTTAAGGACAGGTGCACTGAGCAGGGCAAGGAAAAGAAAAGAAAAGAAAGAAAGAAAGAAAGAAAGAAAGAAAGGAAAGAAAGAAAGGAAAGAAAAGAAAGGAAAGAAAGGAAAGAAAGGAAAGAAAAGAAAGAAAAGAAAGAAAGGAAAGAAAGGAAAGAAAGGAAAGGAAAGAAAAGAAAGGAAAGAAAGGAAAGAAAAGAAAGAAAAGAAAGAAAAGAAAGAAAGGAAAGAAATGAAAGAAAAGAAAAGAAAGGAAAGAAAGGAAAGAAAGGAGAGAAAGAAAAGAAAGAAAGAAAGAAAGGAAAGGAAAGAAAAGAAAGAAAGAAAGGAAAGGAAAGAAAGGAAAGAAAGGAAAGAAAAGAAAGAAAAGAAAGAAAGGAAAGAAAGGAAAGAAAAGAAAAGAAAAGAAAGGAAAGAAAAGAAAGGAAAGAAAAGAAAAGAAAGAAAGAAATAAAATCAATCAAGCAGCGCCAGGGAAGGCCCGCCGCCCCCAGCCAAGTTACAGTCTGATAGGTTCATAATTCATTGGTTAGGGTACTTTCACACTTGCGGCAGGACGGATCCGGCAGGCTGCTCTCCCTGGCGGATCAGACCTTCCGCTATATCGCCATATCGCTGCTCTGTCCCCATTGACTATAATGGGGACGGGGGCTGAGCTCCGGCGCAGCACGGTCGTGCACAGCGAAAGCCGCCGGATTAAAAAGTCCTGCATGTCCAACTTTTTAGTCCGGCGGCTTTCGCCGTGCTGCGCTGGGGCTCAGCCCCCGTCCCCATTATAGTCAATAGAGGCGAAACAGCGGAAGGACGGATCCGACAGGGAGACCAGCCTGCCGGATCCGTCCTGCCGCAAGTGTGAAAGTAGCCTTGTTTGGTTGTTGTTAATGAATCCATCATCCATCCATCCATCCATCCATCCATTCATTCCAAGTGTTTCCCACTCACTGACTTACTTTGTCCGGCATCATCTCACCCGTCCGGGCCGTCCCAGTGTACTAATAGCCCGGCCTGCGGCCCTGGTTCTGTTTGTGTTTGGAGTCAGTTGGACTGGAGAAATGTGCATTTGGGGGGGGGGGGTCAGTTACTGGAACTACCCGTAACTGCCCCATTCCCCCCCCATGCACATTTCTCCAGTACAACTGTCCAAACAGAACCAGGGCGGGCTAGTATACTGGGACGGGTGAGATGGTGCCTGGGATGCATGGATCTGATCCAGTTTAATCAACCAACCTACCAGTAACTGGTTGATTTAAACTGGATTGTGATCCATCCCAGTCTGGTAGGTTGGTTGATTAAACTGGATCGGATCCATCCCAGGCACAATCTCACCTGTGCCAGTGGTGTACTAGCCCGCCCTGGTTCTGTTTGGAGTCAGTTGGACTGGAGAAATGTGCATTTGGGGGGGGCGGAGGATGGGAAGTGTGCTGCCATGATGAAGGGGGGGGGGAATAATGTGACGCGAAGGGGGTCATGACGTGACATGGAGGGGGAGAAATTTGACATTGAGGCCCGGGGGGCATCATTGGGGGCACTGTGCCCCACAATGTACAGTATAGCGCTACACTGTGCCCCACAATGTACAGTATAGCGCTACACTGTGCCCCACAATGTACAGTATAGCGCTACACTGTGCCCCACAATGTACAGTATAGCGCTACACTGTGCCCCACAAAGTAAGCAAGCGTCATGGCGGGGGCGGGGCAGGGGCGTGGCGGGGGCGGGCATCATGGGGGGGGCCTTATTGTTTTCCGCCCCAGGGCCCCATTTCGCCTAGAACCGGCCCTGGGTGTGGGGCCTGTCCCCCAAACATATGATTTTCAGAATGGCCTGCTGACGTTTACCCCGGGCTGTGCTGAAGTTGGTGGTGAAGGTGTGTGGCTGACTGGATGAGCAGGTGGAAGAAGAGGAGGAGGAAGCCGAGAAGGAGGAGGTGGCAACAGGAGGCAAAGAATGTTGCCCTGCGATCCTTGGCGGCGGAAGGACGTGCGCCAAACAGCTCTCCGCCTGGGGCCCAGCTGCCACTACATTTACCCAGTGTGCAGTTAGGGAGATATAGCGTCCCTGGCCGTGCTTACTGGTCCACGTATCTGTGGTTAGGTGGACCTTGCCACAGATGGCGTTGCGCAGTGCACACTTGATTTTATCGGATACTTGGTTGTGCAGGGAAGGCACGGCTCTCTTGGAGAAGTAGTGCCGGCTAGGAACAACATACTGTGGGACAGCAAGCGACATGAGCTGTTTGAAGCTGTCTGTGTCCACCAGCCTAAATGACAGCATTTCATAGGCCAGTAGTTTAGAAATGCTGGCATTCAGGGCCAGGGATCGAGGGTGGCTAGATGGGAATTTACGCTTTCTCTCAAATGTTTGTGAGATGGAGAGCTGAACGCTGCCGTCTGACATGGTTGAGATGCTTGGTGACGGAGGTGGTGGTGGTGTTGGTGGTACATCCCCTGTTTTCTGGGCGGCAGGTGCCAACGTTCCTCCAGAGGCGGAGGAAGAGGCCGAGGCGGCAGCAGCAGAAGAGGCCGAGGCGGCAGCAGCAGAAGAGGCCAAGGCGGCAGCAGCAGAAGAGGTAGCAGGGGGAGCCTGAGTGACTTCCTTGTTTTTAAGGTGTTTACTCCACTGCAGTTCATGCTTTGCATGCAGGTGCCTGGTCATGCAGGTTGTGCTAAGGTTCAGAACCTTAATGCCTCGCTTCAGGCTCTGATGGCACAGCGTGCAAACCACTCGGGTCTTGTCGTCAGCACATTGTTTGAAGAAGTGCCATGCCAGGGAACTCCTTGAAGCTGCCTTTGGGGTGCTCGGTCCCAGATGGCGGCGGTCAGTAGCAAGCGGAGTCTCTTGGCGGCGGGTGTTCTGCTTTTGCCCACTGCTCCCTCTTTTGCTACGCTGTTGGCTCGGTCTCACCACTGCCTCTTCCTCCGAACTGTGAAAGTCAGTGGCACGACCTTCATTCCATGTGGGGTCTAGGACCTCATCGTCCCCTGCATCGTCTTCCACCCAGTCTTGATCCCTGACCTCCTGTTCAGTCTGCACACTGCAGAAAGACGCAGCAGTTGGCACCTGTGTTTCGTCATCATCAGAGACATGCTGAGGTGGTATTCCCATGTCCTCATCATCAGGAAACATAAGTGGTTGTGCGTCAGTGCATTCTATGTCTTCCACCGCTGGGGAAGGGCTGGTTGGATGCCCTTGGGAAACCCTGCCAGCGGAGTCTTCAAACAGCATAAGAGACTGCTGCATAACTTGAGGCTCAGACAGTTTCCCTGGTATGCATGGGGGTGATGTGACAGACTGATGGGCTTGGTTTTCAGGCGCCATCTGTGCGCTTTCTGCAGAAGACTGGGTGGGAGATAATGTGAACGTGCTGGATCCACTGTCGGCAACCCAATTGACTAATGCCTGTACCTGCTCAGGCCTTACCATCCTTAGAACGGCATTGGGCCCCACCAAATATCGCTGTAAATTATGGCGGCTACTGGGACCTGAGGTAGTTGGTACACTAGGACGTGTGGCTGTGGCAGAATGGCCACGTCCTCTCCCAGCACCAGAGGGTCCACTAACACCACCACGACCATGTCCGCGTCCGCGTCCTTTACTACATGTTTTCCTCATTGTTATCGTTCACCACAACAACAAAAATATTATTTGACCCAATGTATTGAATTCAAATTCAGGCCTTTTTTTAAAGACAACTAACACTATCTGGCTATCTATTTAGGTACCGTATTACACTAATACAGGCACAGCAGTAACCACAGATTTAGCTGACTATAAATTTGAGGCCTATTATTTAGGCGCTGGGTGACAAGTAAAGGTTTACTGACAGAATTAGACTTGGAAATGCACAGTAGCGTGTGTGTGAAGTTATTCAGAATGACCCTATGTGCACCTTGAATCTGATATACCCTTTTAGGGATAAATTTAAAGTAGGCCTGATACAGCAGAAACCACTAAATTAGGAAATTGCTAAATTGGGAATTGTATTTCAACCCAGAACAAAAACTGTGCTTTGACGGACACTAAATAACTTGACCAGCCACACCAGTAACGACAGATTTAGCTGGATATAAATTTGAGGCCTAGTATTTAGGCGCTGGGTGACAGGTATACGTTTACTGACAGAATTAGACTGGGATATGCACAGTAGCGTGTGTGTGAAATTATTTAGAATGACCCGTCAGCACATTTTTTGAAGAAGTGCCATGCCAGGGAACTCCTTGAAGCTGCCTTTGGGGTGCTCGGTCCCAGATGGCGGCGGTCAGTAGCAGGCAGAGTCTCTTGGCGGCGGGTGTTCTGCTTTTGCCTACTGCTCCCTCTTTTGCTACGCTGTTGGCTCGGTCTCACCACTGCCTCTTACTCTGAACTGTGAAAGTCAGTGGCACGACCTTCATTCCATGTGGGGTCTAGGACCTCATCGTCCCCTGCATCGTCTTCCACCCAGTCTTGATCCCTGACCTCCTGTTCAGTCTGCACACTGCAGAAAGACGCAGCAGTTGGCACCTGTGTTTCGTCATCATCAGAGACATGCTGAGGTGGTATTCCCATGTCCTCATCATCAGGAAACATAAGTGGTTGTGCGTCAGTGCATTCTATGTCTTCCACCGCTGGGGAAGGGCTGGGTGGATGCCCTTGGGAAACCCTGCCAGCGGAGTCTTCAAACAGCATAAGAGACTGCTGCATAACTTGAGGCTCAGACAGTTTCCCTGGTATGCACGGGGGTGATGTGACAGACTGATGGGCTTGGTTTTCAGGCGCCATCTGTGCGCTTTCTGCAGAAGACTGGGTGGGAGATAATGTGAACGTGCTGGATCCACTGTCGGCCACCCAATTGACTAATGCCTGTACCTGCTCAGGCCTTACCATCCTTAGAACGGCATTGGGCCCCACCAAATATCGCTGTAAATTATGGCGGCTACTGGGACCTGAGGTAGTTGGTACACTAGGACGTGTGGCTGTGGCAGAACGGCCACGTCCTCTCCCAGCACCAGAGGGTCCACTAACACCACTACGACCATGTCCGCGTCCGCGTCCTTTACTAGATGTTTTCCTCATTGTTATCGTTCACCACAACAACAAAAATATTATTTGACCCAATGTATTGAATTCAAATTCAGGCCTTTTTTTAAAGACAACTAACACTATCTGGCTATCTATTTAGGTACCGTATTACACTAATACAGGCACAGCAGTAACCACAGATTTAGCTGACTATAAATTTGAGGCCTAGTATTTAGGCGCTGGGTGACAAGTATAGGTTTACATACAGAATTAGACTTGGAAATGCACAGTAGCGTGTGTGTGAAGTTATTCAGAATGACCCTATGTGCACCTTGAATCTGATATACCCTTTTAGGGATAAATTTAAAGTAGGCCTGATACAGCAGAAACCACTAAATTAGGAAATTGCTAAATTGGGAATTGTATTTCAACCCAGAACAAAAACTGTGCTTTGACGGACACTAAATAACTTGACCAGCCACACCAGTAACGACAGATTTAGCTGGATATAAATTTGAGGCCTAGTGTTTAGGCGCTGGGTGACAGGTATAGGTTTACTGACAGAATTAGACTTGGAAATGCACAGTAGCGGGTGTGTGGGAAGTTATTCAGAATGACCCTATGTGCACCTTGAATCTGATATACCCTTTTAGGGATAAATTTAAAGTAGGCCTGATACAGCAGAAACCACTAAATTAGGAAATTGCTAAATTGGGAATTGTATTTCAACCCAGAACAAAAACTGTGCTTTGACGGACACTAAATAACTTGACCAGCCACACCAGTAACGACAGATTTAGCTGGATATAAATTTGAGGCCTAGTATTTAGGCGCTGGGTGACAGGTATAGGTTTACATACAGAATTGGACTTGGAAATGCACAGTAGCGTGTGTGTGAAGTTAATTAGAATGAACCTATGTGCACCTTGAATCTGATATACCCTTTTAGGGATAAATTTAAAGTAGGCCTGATACAGCAAAAACCACTAAATTAGGAAATTGCTAAATTGGGAATTGTATTTCAACCCAGAACGAAAAATGTGCTTTGACGGACACTAAATAACTTGACCAGCCACAGCAGTACAGCAGTAACGACAGATTTAGCTGGATATAAATTTGAGGCCTAGTATAAGGCGCTGGGTGACAGGTATACGTTTACTGACAGAATTAGACTGGGATATGCACAGTAGCGTGTGTGTGAAATTATTCAGAATGACCCTATGTGCACCTTGAATCTAATATACCCTTTTAGGGATAAATTTAAAGTAGGCCTGATACAGCAGAAACCACTAAATTAGGAAATTGATAAATTGGGAATTGTATTTCAACCCAGAACAAAGAATGTGCTTTGACGGACACTAAATAACTTGACCAGCCACAGCAGTAACGACAGATTTAGCTGGATATAAATTTGAGGCCTAGTATTTAGGCGCTGGGTGACAGGTATACGTTTACTGACAAAATTAGACTGGGATATGGCCAAAAAATAACCACACTATTGATGGTTAAATGCACTTGGTGTGACAGCTTGACCAACCACACTATTGAGGGTTAAATGCAATTGGTGACAGGCGCAGCTTGCCCCTGATGTAGTATATGGCCAAAAAATAACCAGACTATTGCTGGTTAAATGCACTTGGTGTGACAGCTTGACCCTGATGTAGGATTTAGCCAAAAAACAACCACACCATTGAGGGTTAAATGCACTTGGTGACAGCTTGCCCCTGATGTAGTATATGGCCAAAAAATAAACAGACTATTGCTGGTTAAATGCACTTGGTGTGACAGCTTCACCCTGATGTAGGATTTAGCCAAAAAACTGTCATGGAACCATGAACCAGACGTACAACAAGAGATAAGTGGAAATAAGAAGGCTTTATTGAAAAGCAAGCTGTAAGCAAAAGTCCAAACGGATGGCTAAACCGAAGCAGGGTCTACGTAGACAGAGGTCAGGAACCAGAAGGGTAGTCAGACGAAGCCAGGATCAGGAACCAACGGGGTAGTCAGACGAAGCCTGGATCAGGAACCAGCAGGGTAGTCAGACGAAGCCAGGATCAGGAACCAACGGGGTAGTCAGACGAAGCCAGGATCAGGAACCAACGGGGTAGTCAGACAAGGCCAGGATCAGGAACCAGAAGCAGCAGCAGTCTTAGAAGCATGTGAACACAGGAGGACCAAGCAAGGAACTGAAGCCACAGACCTCCTATATATATGAGCTAGGCATCCAGCTCCTCCCAGTGGGAAGGAGAAGCCGCAGGGTGGGAGGCTACAAGAAACCCAGAAACCAAGATGGCCGCCAGCACATGTCAAACGAAGGAGAACAGTAAGAAGGTAAGACCATGACAAAAACAACCACACCATTGAGGGTTAAATGCATTTGGTGACAGCTTGCCCCTGATGTAGTATATGGCCAAAAAATAAACAGACTATTGCTGGTTAAATGCACTTGGTGTGACAGCTTCACCCTGATGTATGATTTAGCCAAAAAACAACCACACCATTGAGGGTTAAATGCACTTGGTGACAGGCTCAGCTTGCCCCTAATGTAGTATATGGCCAAAAAATAACCAGACTATTGCTGGTTAAATGCACTTGGTGTGACAGCTTCACCCTGATGTAGGATTTAGCCAAAAATCAACCACACCATTGAGGGTTAAATGCACTTGGTGGCAGCTTGTGCTGGCACACCACAAGACACAAAATGGCTGCCGATCACCCCAGAAAAAAGTGACTGAAAAACGCTCTGGGCAGCCTAAAAACAGTGAGCAATTCAATAGCAGCAGTTCAATCATCCACAGCTGCAGATCGATCTCTGAATGAAGTCCTTTGGAGGAGTTAATCACTGCCTAATCTCACCCTAACGTGGCAGCTGCAACCTCTCCCTATGCTGATCAGAGCAGAGTGACGGGCGGCGCTATGTGACTCCAGCTTAAATAAAGGCTGGGTCACATGGTGCTCTGGCCAATCACAGCCATTCCAATAGTAGGCATGGCTGTGACGGCCTCTTGGGGCAAGTAGTATGACGCTTGTTGATTGGCTGCTTTGCAGCCTTTCAAAAAGCGCCAAGAAAGCGACGAACACCGAACCCGAACCCAGACTTTTAAGAAAATGTCCGGGTTCGGGTCCGTGTCACGGACACCCCAAAATTCGGTACGAACCCGAACTATACAGTTCGGGTTCGCTCATCCCTACTAAAGATCACCTTCAATATTGCAAAGAGGCGAGCATATTCAACATCCTCCTATCTGACCACTCCCCTACATACTTATCCCTTTGCACCCCGAGGAAAAACAAATCCTTTGCCCAGGTTATATGCCGCCCTCAGGTCGAGTTTGGTAAAGACCGTGGCCCCTCTGAGGCGATCGAACAGCTCAGAAATCAAGGGTATCGGGTAAGCGTTCTTGATCGTGATGCGATTGAGACCCCTGTAATCGATACAAGGCCTCAACTCACCGCCCTTCTTTTTCACAAAGAAAAATCCAGCCCCTGCCGGGGACGAGGATTTGCAAATGTGTCCGCGTGAAAGCGCCTCCCTCACGTACTCCTCCATGGCCTCATTCTCCGCTACCGACAGTGGATAAACTTTGCCACGAGGAGGAACGGCACCAGATTGTAACTCTATGGCACAATCGTATGGGCGGTGCGGAGGTAGGGCAACCGCGCGCACCTTATCGAATACATCCCGGTACTCTTCGTATTCAGGAGGCAACAGAGAGTCCGAGGAAGTACACAGCAACTTGACAGGCCCATGGATGCAACTAGCCCCACACTGCGGTGACCACGAGAGGATCTCGGCCGATCTCCAATCGAAAGTCGGATTATGCTTCTGGAGCCAGGGGTACCCCAAGACCACCGAGTAGTGTGGAGACGAAATCACCTGGAGACAGACCGACTCTCTGTGAACGGCACCAATGGCTATCCCCACTGGAAGGGTCTCATGAGTCACGTGTGGCGGCAGAAGGGGTCTGCCGTCTATCGCCTCAAGAGCCAGTGGGGAACCTCGAGGCTGCAGAGGAATGGAATTGGCGGCAGCGAACACACTATCAATGAACACACCACCAGCACCAGAGTCCACCAACGCCTGGGTCGTCACCGAGCCCCCGACCCAGGAGAGGACAACAGTGATCAGTGGTTTGTCAACACGGGAAACCGGGGACGAGGAGACTCCACCCAAGATCTGCCCCCGACAGGATCTCAGGTGCGAGCGTTTCCCGGACGGTTCGGACATGCCAACCGAAAATGCCCACCGAGACCACAGTACATGCATCGGCCCTCGCGTCTCCGGAGTACCCTCTCCCCCTCGTACAGGCGAGCAAACCCCAGCTGCATGGGTTCACCCCCAGACAAGTCATCCCCAGGAGGCGTGGGAGGAGAGGGAGGCACGGGTGGGACAGCAAACGTAGGCGCCAATCTGTTAGAAGGCCTCCGCAGGCTCTCCTTAAAGGAAGGTCTCTCCCTGAGTCTGGTGTCAATCAAAATCAGGAAAGAAATAAGAGACTCGAGCTCCACCGGTAGGTCCTTAGCTGCAACCTCATCCTTCAAGGCATCCGAGAGACCATGAGAGAAAGCAGCGACCAGAGCCTCATTATTCCAGCCCACCTCTGCTGCCAGGGTACGAAACTCAATGGCGTATTCAGCTACGGATCGTGAACCCTGTCTGATGGACATAAGGAGCTTCGCAGCAGAGGCAGCACGAGCCGGCACATCGAATACCTTCCGAAGAGAAGCAACAAAACCGGAAAACTCGGCAACCACCGGATTGTTGTTCTCCCATAAAGGGCTGGCCCAGGCCAAGGCCTTGTCCGAGAGCAGCGAGATCAAGAAGCCCACCTTTGATCTCTCAGTAGGAAAGGCATGTGGCAGCAACTCGAAATAAATGCCCACCTGGTTAAGGAAACCTCGGCACTGAGTTGGCTCTCCCCCAAAGCGCTGTGGAAGGGGGGCAGAACCGGTCATACCCCGAGACACCGCAGGCGCAGCAACAGGTGTCGGGGTAGACTCTGGCGCAACAACCGGAGCGGCAGTAGGAGCGGGCCCAGGAGCGACAACCGACCCATCGGCAACGGAAGCGAAATGAGCCGTGCGTTCAAGCAGGGTTTGCAACGCCACAGCGAACCGACCCAACAGGTGATCCTGCTGATCAAGTCTGGCAACCAGCGTAGGTAGCGAGGATGGCCCTGTACCGTCAAAATTCATGGCTTGGTCCTAATGTCATGGAACCATGAACCAGACGTACAACAAGAGATAAGTGGAAATAAGAAGGCTTTATTGAAAAGCAAGCTGTAAGCAAAAGTCCAAACGGATGGCTAAACCGAAGCAGGGTCTACGTAGACAGAGGTCAGGAACCAGAAGGGTAGTCAGACGAAGCCAGGATCAGGAACCAACGGGGTAGTCAGACGAAGCCTGGATCAGGAACCAGCAGGGTAGTCAGACGAAGCCAGGATCAGGAACCAACGGGGTAGTCAGACGAAGCCAGGATCAGGAACCAACGGGGTAGTCAGACAAGGCCAGGATCAGGAACCAGAAGCAGCAGCAGTCTTAGAAGCATGTGAACACAGGAGGACCAAGCAAGGAACTGAAGCCACAGACCTCCTATATATATGAGCTAGGCATCCAGCTCCTCCCAGTGGGAAGGAGAAGCCGCAGGGTGGGAGGCTACAAGAAACCCAGAAACCAAGATGGCCGCCAGCACATGTCAAACGAAGGAGAACAGTAAGAAGGTAAGACCATGACAAAAACAACCACACCATTGAGGGTTAAATGCATTTGGTGACAGCTTGCCCCTGATGTAGTATATGGCCAAAAAATAAACAGACTATTGCTGGTTAAATGCACTTGGTGTGACAGCTTCACCCTGATGTATGATTTAGCCAAAAAACAACCACACCATTGAGGGTTAAATGCACTTGGTGACAGGCTCAGCTTGCCCCTAATGTAGTATATGGCCAAAAAATAACCAGACTATTGCTGGTTAAATGCACTTGGTGTGACAGCTTCACCCTGATGTAGGATTTAGCCAAAAATCAACCACACCATTGAGGGTTAAATGCACTTGGTGGCAGCTTGTGCTGGCACACCACAAGACACAAAATGGCTGCCGATCACCCCAGAAAAAAGTGACTGAAAAACGCTCTGGGCAGCCTAAAAACAGTGAGCAATTCAATAGCAGCAGTTCAATCATCCACAGCTGCAGATCGATCTCTGAATGAAGTCCTTTGGAGGAGTTAATCACTGCCTAATCTCACCCTAACGTGGCAGCTGCAACCTCTCCCTATGCTGATCAGAGCAGAGTGACGGGCGGCGCTATGTGACTCCAGCTTAAATAAAGGCTGGGTCACATGGTGCTCTGGCCAATCACAGCCATTCCAATAGTAGGCATGGCTGTGACGGCCTCTTGGGGCAAGTAGTATGACGCTTGTTGATTGGCTGCTTTGCAGCCTTTCAAAAAGCGCCAAGAAAGCGACGAACACCGAACCCGAACCCAGACTTTTAAGAAAATGTCCGGGTTCGGGTCCGTGTCACGGACACCCCAAAATTCGGTACGAACCCGAACTATACAGTTCGGGTTCGCTCATCCCTACTAAAGATCACCTTCAATATTGCAAAGAGGCGAGCATATTCAACATCCTCCTATCTGACCACTCCCCTACATACTTATCCCTTTGCACCCCGAGGAAAAACAAATCCTTTGCCCAGGTTATATGCCGCCCTCAGGTCGAGTTTGGTAAAGACCGTGGCCCCTCTGAGGCGATCGAACAGCTCAGAAATCAAGGGTATCGGGTAAGCGTTCTTGATCGTGATGCGATTGAGACCCCTGTAATCGATACAAGGCCTCAACTCACCGCCCTTCTTTTTCACAAAGAAAAATCCAGCCCCTGCCGGGGACGAGGATTTGCAAATGTGTCCGCGTGAAAGCGCCTCCCTCACGTACTCCTCCATGGCCTCATTCTCCGCTACCGACAGTGGATAAACTTTGCCACGAGGAGGAACGGCACCAGATTGTAACTCTATGGCACAATCGTATGGGCGGTGCGGAGGTAGGGCAACCGCGCGCACCTTATCGAATACATCCCGGTACTCTTCGTATTCAGGAGGCAACAGAGAGTCCGAGGAAGTACACAGCAACTTGACAGGCCCATGGATGCAACTAGCCCCACACTGCGGTGACCACGAGAGGATCTCGGCCGATCTCCAATCGAAAGTCGGATTATGCTTCTGGAGCCAGGGGTACCCCAAGACCACCGAGTAGTGTGGAGACGAAATCACCTGGAGACAGACCGACTCTCTGTGAACGGCACCAATGGCTATCCCCACTGGAAGGGTCTCATGAGTCACGTGTGGCGGCAGAAGGGGTCTGCCGTCTATCGCCTCAAGAGCCAGTGGGGAACCTCGAGGCTGCAGAGGAATGGAATTGGCGGCAGCGAACACACTATCAATGAACACACCACCAGCACCAGAGTCCACCAACGCCTGGGTCGTCACCGAGCCCCCGACCCAGGAGAGGACAACAGTGATCAGTGGTTTGTCAACACGGGAAACCGGGGACGAGGAGACTCCACCCAAGATCTGCCCCCGACAGGATCTCAGGTGCGAGCGTTTCCCGGACGGTTCGGACATGCCAACCGAAAATGCCCACCGAGACCACAGTACATGCATCGGCCCTCGCGTCTCCGGAGTACCCTCTCCCCCTCGTACAGGCGAGCAAACCCCAGCTGCATGGGTTCACCCCCAGACAAGTCATCCCCAGGAGGCGTGGGAGGAGAGGGAGGCACGGGTGGGACAGCAAACGTAGGCGCCAATCTGTTAGAAGGCCTCCGCAGGCTCTCCTTAAAGGAAGGTCTCTCCCTGAGTCTGGTGTCAATCAAAATCAGGAAAGAAATAAGAGACTCGAGCTCCACCGGTAGGTCCTTAGCTGCAACCTCATCCTTCAAGGCATCCGAGAGACCATGAGAGAAAGCAGCGACCAGAGCCTCATTATTCCAGCCCACCTCTGCTGCCAGGGTACGAAACTCAATGGCGTATTCAGCTACGGATCGTGAACCCTGTCTGATGGACATAAGGAGCTTCGCAGCAGAGGCAGCACGAGCCGGCACATCGAATACCTTCCGAAGAGAAGCAACAAAACCGGAAAACTCGGCAACCACCGGATTGTTGTTCTCCCATAAAGGGCTGGCCCAGGCCAAGGCCTTGTCCGAGAGCAGCGAGATCAAGAAGCCCACCTTTGATCTCTCAGTAGGAAAGGCATGTGGCAGCAACTCGAAATAAATGCCCACCTGGTTAAGGAAACCTCGGCACTGAGTTGGCTCTCCCCCAAAGCGCTGTGGAAGGGGGGCAGAACCGGTCATACCCCGAGACACCGCAGGCGCAGCAACAGGTGTCGGGGTAGACTCTGGCGCAACAACCGGAGCGGCAGTAGGAGCGGGCCCAGGAGCGACAACCGACCCATCGGCAACGGAAGCGAAATGAGCCGTGCGTTCAAGCAGGGTTTGCAACGCCACAGCGAACCGACCCAACAGGTGATCCTGCTGATCAAGTCTGGCAACCAGCGAAGGTAGCGAGGATGGCCCTGTACCGTCAAAATTCATGGCTTGGTCCTAATGTCATGGAACCATGAACCAGACGTACAACAAGAGATAAGTGGAAATAAGAAGGCTTTATTGAAAAGCAAGCTGTAAGCAAAAGTCCAAACGGATGGCTAAACCGAAGCAGGGTCTACGTAGACAGAGGTCAGGAACCAGAAGGGTAGTCAGACGAAGCCAGGATCAGGAACCAACGGGGTAGTCAGACGAAGCCTGGATCAGGAACCAGCAGGGTAGTCAGACGAAGCCAGGATCAGGAACCAACGGGGTAGTCAGACGAAGCCAGGATCAGGAACCAACGGGGTAGTCAGACAAGGCCAGGATCAGGAACCAGAAGCAGCAGCAGTCTTAGAAGCATGTGAACACAGGAGGACCAAGCAAGGAACTGAAGCCACAGACCTCCTATATATATGAGCTAGGCATCCAGCTCCTCCCAGTGGGAAGGAGAAGCCGCAGGGTGGGAGGCTACAAGAAACCCAGAAACCAAGATGGCCGCCAGCACATGTCAAACGAAGGAGAACAGTAAGAAGGTAAGACCATGACAAAAACAACCACACCATTGAGGGTTAAATGCATTTGGTGACAGCTTGCCCCTGATGTAGTATATGGCCAAAAAATAAACAGACTATTGCTGGTTAAATGCACTTGGTGTGACAGCTTCACCCTGATGTATGATTTAGCCAAAAAACAACCACACCATTGAGGGTTAAATGCACTTGGTGACAGGCTCAGCTTGCCCCTAATGTAGTATATGGCCAAAAAATAACCAGACTATTGCTGGTTAAATGCACTTGGTGTGACAGCTTCACCCTGATGTAGGATTTAGCCAAAAATCAACCACACCATTGAGGGTTAAATGCACTTGGTGGCAGCTTGTGCTGGCACACCACAAGACACAAAATGGCTGCCGATCACCCCAGAAAAAAGTGACTGAAAAACGCTCTGGGCAGCCTAAAAACAGTGAGCAATTCAATAGCAGCAGTTCAATCATCCACAGCTGCAGATCGATCTCTGAATGAAGTCCTTTGGAGGAGTTAATCACTGCCTAATCTCACCCTAACGTGGCAGCTGCAACCTCTCCCTATGCTGATCAGAGCAGAGTGACGGGCGGCGCTATGTGACTCCAGCTTAAATAAAGGCTGGGTCACATGGTGCTCTGGCCAATCACAGCCATTCCAATAGTAGGCATGGCTGTGACGGCCTCTTGGGGCAAGTAGTATGACGCTTGTTGATTGGCTGCTTTGCAGCCTTTCAAAAAGCGCCAAGAAAGCGACGAACACCGAACCCGAACCCAGACTTTTAAGAAAATGTCCGGGTTCGGGTCCGTGTCACGGACACCCCAAAATTCGGTACGAACCCGAACTATACAGTTCGGGTTCGCTCATCCCTACTAAAGATCACCTTCAATATTGCAAAGAGGCGAGCATATTCAACATCCTCCTATCTGACCACTCCCCTACATACTTATCCCTTTGCACCCCGAGGAAAAACAAATCCTTTGCCACCTGTCGATTTAATGAACAACAACTAGGGAATCCAGAGGCTAAATCTAAAATACAAACAGCTCTAAAGGATTATTTCCAGTTAACCGTTTCTCCTGAAATCTCACCTCAGACACTATGGGATGCCCATAAGGCGTTTTTGAGAGGCCAATGCATCAGTATTGGAGCCCACCTCAAGAAAATTAGAAATCATCAGATTGATGATCTCCATGAGAAAATCAACCGTTTAGAGAGATCCCATAAAATCTCCCTACTTATATTACATTTAGATGAGCTAAACAACTATAGGCACTCTCTCAAAAACCTGCTGAACTCCCAATCAGCTAAATACTATCTTAACTCACAACAAAAGATTTTTGCTCATGGCAACAAAGCTTCTAAATTTGTTATTCAGAGGGTTAAAAAGAGAAAGTCAAATAATTTCGTACATGAACTTACAAACACCTCAGGGTTGCCTATCCTTGACTCAATCCAAATTGCAACGCAATTTAGAGATTTCTACGAATCCCTCTATAGTCTTGAAGGGACCCTCCATACACATAACACAACAGAGCCCTTGCCGTCCCCCTCCTCCTTTTTGGAGAAGCTGCAACTCCCGTCTCTCTCAGAGGGGGACAAAAAACTCTTGGCCTCTCCTTTTACCTCAGACGAACTTACGGAGGTTATCCGTGGTTCCCCAAAGGGTAAAAGCCCAGGCCTAGATGGTCTCCCTATCTCTTACTATTCCACATTCCAAGACACCCTTATACCACACATGCTCCCGATCTACAATTTATCCTTGAACAACAACCCTTTGTCTAGAGATATGACCAAAGCCCATATTATTTTAATCCCAAAGGAAGGTAAAGATCCCACACTATGCCCCAACTACAGACCCATCTCTCTCCTTAACATAGACCTTAAACTACTGGCCAAAATGCTGGCTAACCGATTAGCCTCTATTCTCCCTTACCTGATTCATAGAGATCAGACAGGTTTTGTTAAGGGGAGAGAGGGCAAGGACAACACCGCTAGAGTTCTCAACATCCTTTATTATGCGAAAAAGAAATCCCTGCCCCTAGTCCTTTTCAGCACAGATGCTGAGAAGGCATTTGACAGAGTTAAATGGTCATTCATGAAATCAGTACTGTCATCTCAAAAATTCCCTGACCCCTTTGTATCAGCAATTGATGCCATGTATTCTAATGCCTCAGCTTCGATCTCCATTAACAACACCATTTCTTCCCCTTTCCAAGGGTGTCCCCTTTCCCCTCTCCTTTTTGTACTAATTATGGAGCCACTCTTACAAACTATCAGGCTAGACAATGAAATTAAAGGAGTGAAACTTGGTGATCAGGAACACAAAACGGCGGCTTTCGCAGACGACTTGCTGATCATGGTTAGCAATCCAAGCACCGCACTCCCTAAAATCTACCAACACATAGAAACATTTAGTAAGTTCTCCAACTTCAAGATTAACCATAGTAAGTCTTTAATTATACACACTGGCCTATCTAGCTCCCAAAAGTCCCGTTTGGAACAAAACTCCCCCTTTAACTGGTCTCTTCCCCACCTAACATATTTAGGTATCCCTCCCAACTTTTTGCTTTAAACTATATCCCCCTACTGAATCATATCTCTGACACCCTTAAAAACCTTGACCTCCCAATACTCTCCTGGTTTGGTAGGAAAAATATTCTCACTTCCTTAGTATTACCCAAGCTGACATACTTACTACAGGTCATCCCAATTCCAGTCCCATCCTCATACTACACCTCTCTTAGATCACTGTTCAGCTCTTTCATTTGGAACAAGAAAAAAGCGTGCCTCTCCTATAAGGCCCTAAGTAGATCCAAGTCATTAGGCGGTATAGCCCTTCCAGACCCGGAATTGTACGGTAAAGCCGTTCTCCTCTCCAGACTGGTAGATTGGTTGAGGCCCCCCCCCCCATAATTCCTGGGTTCAGATAGAACAATCTTTGGTAAAATCCTCCTTCAGAACTCTCCTCTTAGGTCATAAATGCCTTCCCCCTATGCCTCCAGAAGCAACCCCCCTGATTAAAGCCACAATTAATACCTGGAAATGGCTCCAGTCCACGCATTACCAGGTCCTCTTCCCTACTACTTCTCCAGGTGCGTGATGTCTTACAATTAGCTCCCAAAGCTCTCCTTGATAGCATACCCATATACCTCAGAGACTCTCTCATATATCTAAGATAATTATTCCATGATAATATGTCTTTGTAACTGAGTGGGTTAAGGGTAAGCCTTTCAATCTCCCCTTCACTTACACTCAAGAATCCACTATATTTCCTTAAGGCCTCCTGCACACGACCGTTGTGTGCACCCGTGGCCGTTGTGCCGTTTTCCGTTTTTTTTCGCGGACCCATTGACTTTCAATGGGTCCGTGGAAAAATCGGAAAATGCACCGTTTTGCAGCCGAGGCCGTGATCCGTGTATCCTGTCCGTCAAAAAAATATGACCTGTCCTATTTTTTTGACGGACAACGGTTCACGGACCCATTCAAGTCAATGGGTCCGTGAAAGAACACGGATGCACACAAGATTGGCATCCGTGTCCGTGATCCGTGGCCGTAGGTTGCTTTCATACAGACGGATCCGAAGATCCGTCTGCATAAAAGCTTTTTCTGATCTAAGTTTTCACTTCGTGAAAACTCATTTCCGACAGTATATTCTAACACAGAAGCGTTCCCATGGTGATGGGGACGCTTCTAGTTAGAATACACTGCAAACTTTGTACAAGACTGCCCCCTGCTGCCTGGCAGCACCCGATCTCTTACAGGGGGATATGATAGCACAATTAACCCCTTCATATTCCCCTGTAAGAGATCAGGGCTGCCAGGCAGCAGGGGGCAGACCCCCCCCTCCCCAGTTTGAATATCGTTGGTGGCACAGTGTGCCAACCACCATCGCCCCCCCCCCCCCTCCCTCCCTCTATTGTATTAAATCGTTGGTGGCACAGTGTGCCAACCACCATCGGCCCCCCTCCCTCCCTCTATTGTATTAAATCGTTGGTGGCACAGTGTGCCAACCACTATCGCCCCCCCCCCTCCCTCTATAGCAGTAACATTGGTGGCAGTGTGCGGTCTCAACAGTAGAAGATTCATACTTACCTGCTTGCTGCTGCGATGTCTGTGAACGGCCGGGAGCTCCTCCTACTGGTAAGTGACAGTTCTTTAGCAATGCGCCGCACAGACCTTTCACTTACCAGTAGGAGGAGCTCCCGGCCGGACACAGACATCGCAGCAGCAAGCCGGTAAGTATGAATCTTCTACTGTTGAGACCGCACACTGCCACCAATGTTACTGCTATAGAGGGAGGGGGGGGGGCGATGGTGGTTGGCACACTGTGCCACCAACGATTTAATACAATAGAGGGAGGGAGGGGGGCCGATGGTGGTTGGCACACTGTGCCACCAACGATATTCAAACTGGGGAGGGGGGGGTCTGCCCCCTGCTGCCTGGCAGCCCTGATCTCCTACAGGGGAATATGATAGTACAATTAACCCCTTTAGGTGCCGCACCTAAAGGGGTTAATTGTGCTATCATATCCCCCAGTAAGAGATCGGGTGCTGCCAGGCAGCAGGGGGCAGTCTTGTACAAAGTTTGTAGTGTATTCTAACCTGAAGCGTCCCCATCACCATGGGAACGCCTCTGTGTTAGAATATACTGTCGGATCTGAGGTTCACGAAGTAGCTCATATCCGACAGTATATTCTAACATAGAGGCGTTCCCATGGTGATGGGGACGCTTCAAGTTAAAATATACCATCGGATTGGAGAAAACTCCAATCCGATGGTATAAAAGAACTCCAGACTTTACATTGAAAGTCAATGGGGACGGATCCGTTTGAAATGGCACCATATTGTGTCAACATCAAACGGATCCGTCCCCATTGACTTGCATTGTAATTCAGGACGGATCCGTTTGGCTCCGCACGGCCAGGCGGACGCCAAAACGACTTTTTTTTCATGTCCGTGGATCCTCCAAAAATCAAGGAAGACCCACGGACGAAAAAACGGTCACGGATCACGGACCCACGGACCCCGTTTTTGCGGACCGTGTAAAAAAACGTTCGTGTGCAGGAGGCCTTAGGCATACTTATCTCAATTTATCTTCTTTGGAGATCTAATGAGACCGCTGAGTTGGTTTGAAAATCTGATTAGCAGTTCACAAAACCCTCCAAAATTGATATCACAGCTCTTTATTCCACCTTCCTTTATTGGTCTCTGGGAAAGAGACTTGAATCGTACATTTTCCCACAAAGAAATTGACAAAATCTTAATCTCCCCACACAAATCTTCGAGGTGCGTGAGACTCCAAGAAAATGGGTACAAGCTCATCACTAGATGGTACAAGACCCCGGATATTGTTTCCCTGTACTCAGCTTCTGGTTGTGACATGTGTTGGAGATGCTCAGATGACAGAGGCTCCTACTTACACATTTGGTGGGAGTGTCCAAATCTTCTCTCATGATGGAAAAAAGTTTTCCAACTTAGCAACCATGTTTGTGGCGCTGAATTCCTCCCTTCTCCGGAAATAGCGCTTTTAAACGTGTATCAGATTAAACATAAAACCTCTAACCTGAGCCTCTTCAAACACCTGATTTGTGCGGCCAGATTCCTCATCCCAAGATTCTGGCTTTCCTCAGAAATCCCCTCTATAGAGCAGTGGCTTTTAAAAGTCGACCAAATCAATAGATTTGAAGAAATATCTTCCTGGGAGTTGAGAAATTTCCAGTCCTTTGCGAAAATCTGGTTTGACTGGAAAATATTCAGGAGGTTGGTCATCTGATCAATCTTGAGACAGAGTCCCAAAAGATGCTCTCACATCACCCTCCCACATTTAGCATCAAATAGAATGCTTCCCCCTATTTCTTATTATGGCTTCTTGAAGCTTCCATCCTGCCTCCAACAGGTTTTCTGACCTCTGCTGGTCTCATGTACTAGGATTTCATATATCCAAGCATTCAGTCCTGCTTTTTACTGTGACGTCTTTGTTAATTGTTGATTCCGCCTGGAGGTTGCATCCTCCATATTTTTCTTATATGCTGAATTACTCAATAAATAAAAATTTTAACTGAAAAAAAAATATATATAATTACCAAAAGTCAGGAAAAATTAGCAACTTTCCAAATTTCTAATTCTCTGCTTTTAAAACAGATAGTAATACCTCCTAAAATTGTTATTACTTTACATTCCCTATATGTCAGCTTCATTTTTGGATCATTTTGTGAATGCCATTTTATTTTTTGGGGACGTTAGAAGACTTATAAGTTTAGAAGCAAATCTTAAAATGTTTAGAAAATTTCCAAAACCCACTTTTTAAGGGCCAGTTCAGGTCTGAAGTCACTTTGTGAGGCTTACATAATAGAAACCACCCAAAAATGACATTTTAGAAACTACACCCCTCAAGCTATTCAAAACTGATTTTACAAACTTTGTTAACCCTTTAGGTGTTCCATAAGAATTAATGGAAAATGGAGATGAAATTTCAGAATTTCATTTTAATCATTTTTTTCCGCTAACAAAGCAAAGGTTAACAGCCAAACAAAACTCAATATTTATTGCCCTGATTCTGTAGTTTACAGAAACACCCCATATGTGGTCAAAAACTGCTATATGGCTACACAGAAGGGCGCAGAAGGAAAGGAATGCCATATGGCTTTTAGAAAGCAGACTTTGATGGACTGTTTTTTTTGACACCATGTATCATTTTAAGTCACCCTGATGCACCCCCTCCCCAAGAGTAGAAACTCCAAAAAAGTAACCCCATTTTAGAAACTACACCCCTTGTCACGCATCGAGTCCCCGCTACAGCAGCTCGGGGACTCGATGTGCTGCTTCACCCGCCGCAAACCACTTCTATGTCGCGGTCAGCGCGGACCGCTGCATAGAAGGGGTTAATCCGCCGGCATTGCTGTAAACAGCGATGCCCGTGGATACAGGAAGGGCCCAGCTATCAGGGACTGCCGGACCCCTGCAATGATCGGCGTTCTGCATTAAGGAGTTAATGTCTCCATGTTCTGAGAGCTATAGTTTATTTTTTTACTTTTTGAGCAATTTTCTTATGCAGGGGCTCATTTTTAGCGGGATAAGGTGACGGTTTTATTGGCACCATTTTGTGGGACATACAAATTTTTGATCGCTTGGTGTTGCATTTTTTGTGATGTTATTTTATTTTTTTATGGAGTTTATCGGACAGGGTGGATCATGCAATATATTTATATAGCCAGTTGTTACGGACACGGTAATACCTAATAAGTATGTTTTTTCCCGTTTTTTTCTATTTTTTATTATAAAATCAGGGGAAAGGTTTTTTGTTTTTTTTACTTGAAACTTTCTTTTTCTTTATTAAAAAACAACAACTTTTTTTGTTGCTTTTTTTAACTTTATTTCTTTCCCACTCCAAAACTTCAAATTTGAGGGTCTGATCCTTTCTGCAATGCATTACAATACATCTGTATTGGAATGTATTGCCTGTTAGTGTATGACACAGAGTAATACACTGACCCTGGGTTCAGACCTGAGCGTTCTGAAACGAGCGCTCTGTATGCGCGATTGTATGGGCGTTTACAATCGCGCATACAGAGACAGGCGTGCACACATCGTCGCGCGTTCCCGCATATCTATATGCGGGAACGCGCGACAAACGCCCAAAAAAAAGCTCAAGAACTTGTTTGAGCGTCGGGCGTTTTACAGCGCGATCTTACGCGCTGTAAAACGCCCTGGTGAGAACCATTCCCATAGGGAAGCATTGGTTTCTCCTTGTTGAGCGTTTTACAGCGCGTAGGAACGCGCTGTAAAAAGCTCAGGTGTGAACTTAGGGTAACAGGTTGCCTAAAGACAGGCCTGAGGGTGAATCTCCTCAGACCCGATGGGCTCCCTCACCCGCCACATGCACCTTCTATGCCGCAGTCAGTGCTGACCGTGGCATAGAATGGGTTAATCCGCCTGCATCGGCTTTTACAGTGATGCTTTCAGATAAAGCAGGGGCCCAGCTATCAGAGACCGCCGGGCCCCTAAAGTGATCGAGCGTGCACTGCTCTGGTGCCCACCCAATTACATGATGTAATAGTACGTCACAATGCGGAAAATCACTTGCCGCCATGACGTACTATTATGTCATATTTCGGGTTGGGGATAAAGTGCCATTCATTTCCTGGCGCTGTACATATCATAAGAGGTGCACATACATAATACAGACAATTGCACTAAGCATGAACAAGACGAGTTACAGACTGGTTCAGAAGGAGAGAGGGCCCTGCCCGTGAGGGCTTACAATCTACAAGATGCCATTCAGCACACATACAATGCACCACATTTTATTTCAATCTTTTAGTACTTTGTGACCATATATAACTTTTTTGTCATTTTTGGGTACTTGTGTTTCTTGGAACCTTGAAAATAATAACACCCCATTCTGTGCTTATTTTCAATGTTGTATTCGGGCTACTTTTCAGTGAATTTCTTCTGCATCCTCAAGCATTTTATTGTATGTACTGTAACACTTTCCTATTGTACAGTCACACATTTTCTACACAAAGAGCCTTTCAGATTAAGTCAATTTTCTCTTTTTTGCTACTTTATCAACCATTGCAGAATTCTAAAAGTCAAAACAACTCTATAAATATTGGAAAGTTGCCACTCAGATGACCATCACAAGACATACACCAGCAGGTCACTGCTAGACTGCAGTGCACTTGATGGTAATTAGGAAAAAACTTATTAGATAGTAACCCTTATTAGCCTTATTATACTTCGCTTTTTGCCCTCTTTTTTTACCCATTTTTTTTCCTCTTCAAGCTGCCAAGCCATTGCGCGTTGTCAGAAAAGACAAATTTTCCAGGCTTTCATGACGGAGGAAGAACCCAATTCTAGCCTAAGCCCAGGAAGAACCTGACTCTGATGTAGGAACTAGTTTGCAGAACTGTAAACTGTGCTACGGTGCCATCATATGGAGGATGTTCCCTCAAGAGTTGGCAGCAGGAAGTGGTGGCAGTGCAGTGATGACTGTGTGAAGAAATAGGGATCTACTATAAATGTTGTCACAGTACTAGACCCAAACCAGCCCCTACAAGATAAACCAGAGGTCAATAGAGAGAAACCTGAGCTGAAGTAAGTGGACAATAGGACATTTTTCTTGGAGATGTGAAGAGTCCTGTGGACCGGGACTATTGATCAGAGAGGATATCTCTCCAGTGGACGGTAAGGCTAACCTTCTGTGAGACTCCATGGGCAATTAGGCTGATGCAGCACAGAAAATCACAGCTAAGACAGTATCCCGTCAAAGGGAGTAATAACCACAGGTGGTTTATATGTATAATTATTTTAGTCACAGGGTACCTCATGTTATAAAACGTAGCCTTTAATATAAATTACATGTAAAATAACAAACTCCCACAAACAAACAAAACACAGAAATGAAAAGAAATACAAAAACGACACATCGAGGATATATACTGCATATGCTCAGTGACAATGTTTATCTTCCTCCTTTGTAGTTTTGAGGACATAAAGATCTAGGCAGGGAAATATCTTGTTTATTTGGGCCTGTCCCTAGATATGGCCCTTTACTATACAGGCCCTGCCTAAAAACGGAATGGCCGCCCCGATAGGGGCGATCCCGTATTCTGGAACCTCCTGATATGCCCTAGACTGTCCCTATAGCACTATTCTAGGCAGAGACAGATTGGATGCCCAAAAATTTGTGGCCTATTCTAGGTACAAAAAATAACAAACTTGTTGTACATATAGCAATAGAGCACCACAGCCGTGGATACCCTATATGATAAAAAACAATTGCTATAGATGTGCGATACAATCAATGTATATGATTATCTGTATATTCATCAACACATACAAATGTCTAAATTTATATGTTATGATGCCACACACATTTATTGGTATAAATATGATCTTTATATATATATATATATATATAGGAGATGAAAAAACGAGGCAGCACTTCCAGCTTTTGGTGTACGGGTGAAGACCCCAAACTTTAATCCAAGCGACGTTTCGGCCTACTCAATGAGGCCTTTATCAAGCTACATAACAGTGCAAATGGCTGGGTATATATACCCACACTACAATACAAGTGAGTGACAATCAGTGGTTACACCTGTTAACAATCAAGTCACATGACCTAAGACTACATCGTCACATGGTGTTCCGACATAATAAACATAATACTTTAGCTCCTTTTTGTGCATCAAAAAGTGTTAATCTTATTCATAAGAACATAGGTGAAGTGCGCAACAGTTACAATGCATATACAATACATCAAATATAGAGGATCAAAGCCCCTTTTATACAGTGACCATTATGTGGTGCAGTACATAAAGAGTTAAAATCATCTGCTGCAATTGCAGCTGTACCTTATTAAAAATTGGACGGAGCTCACCATCTACAGACATTCTACCTGTCCACATCACCATGCTGTCAACGCTGGCGTCCCCCAGTCGGCGGTGCGCATGCGCCGGACCAGACGACTCCGGCCGCGCCCCCAACAGCGCCACGCCCCCACGTCACGCTCTAATGGACCGCAGCGTCATCCACCGGAGCGCACGCAGGAGCCGCAGCTGCTGTGGGAGGGAGGCCAGATCATGTGGTTCAGCGCACGTCACGTCGCAGGCGGGACCCAGCCGTCACCATGGCGATGTAAACAAGCTTAGACAGGCGGACGAGCCCAGCGCGGCCAGAGCAAATACATGCGCACAGATCCAAACATAAGAATGTGTTTGGAAATGGCCAAGGGGGAGGAAAATCGAGCCCAGCCACCAGCTCAAGCGATTATATCATCCCCCTTTGCCATCACCATCTACTTCATGTGGTGTGGCTGTTATGGGACACACTCCTCCCATCAGCATACACATATTCAAGATAGCGTGTATGTCAAGTCACTGACCCTCAACTGGGTGGTCAGTAACGCGCATACACCAACAATCAATCCGTACATTATAAAACAGTGTTGGACACATAGTGCAATCATGTAATAGTCCCAGGCCGTCTGTCGTCGTCCCGTATGTCTCCACACGTAGTTTCAATACCAAATCCATATCCAAAGGATTAGGGTGGCTCCATCCAATACCAAGATAAAAGTTCATCAAGCTAATCAAAACATCCTGGAAAAAGAGGAAATACAGTGTCAGTATATAAAGATAGTATATTCAGAAAGCGTGCACTGTTATGTTTCTCCTACACCAGACTCAACGATCAAGAACCCCCCACGTAGATGAGCACCACACATATCTCCCTTATCCATATAGTTCCCATCTACACTCAGCATTGAGGCCATCTGGCTTCAGTGTGTGTAATCTGTGTATCCACAGGATCTCACGTTGCTTCAACAATTTTTCCCTATTGCCTCCCCTTTTAAGTGGGGGGATGTGGTCAATGACCCTAAATTTAAGATCCTTCTCTTTGTGTCCCGCTTCAACAAAATGTTTGGGCACCGGGAGATCTCTCCTCTTCTGAAGGATCGAGTACCTGTGATAGTTCATTCTGGTCTTGACCTCGCAAATAGTTTCCCCTACATAAAGGAGATTGCAGAGGCAAGACAAGAGGTATACCACGAATGAACTATCACAGGTCAGAAAATGTCTGATTTCAAACTGGGTATTCAGTACCGGATGTAAGAATTTGTCCCCTTTCAGCATATAATTGCAATTAACACAGTTTAAACATGGGTAGCACCCATTTTTCTTGCGACCTATATATGTTTGAACGGGGGCCTTACCCCCGGTAACATCTGCTCTCACCAGTTTGTCCTTCAGACTATCAGCTCTCCTATACGACATCAGGGGGGGCACAGCAAACTCCTTCACCTTTTTAAAGCTACTGTTTAATATCGTGCAGAAAGTGACGCACAGGAATGGTGCAAACAGTGGAGGAGGTGCTCTCAGTAAAAAAGGAATCACCCTTCCTTTTGGAAATAAATAGTAAATGAATAAAAATACTGGGCACTCTCCAAAATATATGTACCTCACAATTTATTGAAAGTTAAAAATTAAAAGCTAACAATGCATATAACATACATGATCTTAAAATAGCTGATAAAACATACAGATAAAAAAAACAATGAATAGTTAAAAAAATATATATAAATATATATATCAAGAGTCCTGGATATTGATAGGATCCAATCTATGGGGATGATGATGATAGAGAAAATAGTCTATTCCACCTTGGTGGTTATACTCTGTGCAGTCTTTATAGGAATTTGAGTCCACAATGTTAGTGTCCTCCGAGTAGGAGACACAGAGGCAGCCGGTAAAATAACAGTGAATGATACGTGCGGCGTCCCGCTGTTACTCACTGTTAGGTGCTATACAAGATTCCGCTGCTGTGCCAAAGCCTTTTAGCCTTTTAGGATCGGTATTTCCTTCGGTCCTTTCCCCACACTGTCCTTTAACATGCCGCTCTATAGTTGTAGGTTCCGGCGCTTGTTGTAATCATCGACTCCTTTTTCAGCGCTGGACGGGCGTCATGCGTCCCTCTGGTAAACCAATGTCCAATGCGCCTTGGGTCTCCGATAGTGACAGGGTTAACTTGGGGTGTCCGTAGTGTTTAGGCTGGCAGATTCAATGTCCATAGGGGGGTTTTTCTTTACACCAAACGCGTTTCGGGGTCCTTTATCACCCCTTCCTCAGTGGAAGGGGTGATAAAGGACCCCGAAACGCGTTTGGTGTAAAGAAAAACCCCCCTATGGACATTGAATCTGCCAGCCTAAACACTACGGACACCCCAAGTTAACCCTGTCACTATCGGAGACCCAAGGCGCATTGGACATTGGTTTACCAGAGGGACGCATGACGCCCGTCCAGCGCTGAAAAAGGAGTCGATGATTACAACAAGCGCCGGAACCTACAACTATAGAGCGGCATGTTAAAGGACAGTGTGGGGAAAGGACCGAAGGAAATACCGATCCTAAAAGGCTAAAAGGCTTTGGCACAGCAGCGGAATCTTGTATAGCACCTAACAGTGAGTAACAGCGGGACGCCGCACGTATCATTCACTGTTATTTTACCGGCTGCCTCTGTGTCTCCTACTCGGAGGACACTAACATTGTGGACTCAAATTCCTATAAAGACTGCACAGAGTATAACCACCAAGGTGGAATAGACTATTTTCTCTATCATCATCATCCCCATAGATTGGATCCTATCAATATCCAGGACTCTTGATATATATATTTATATATATTTTTTTAACTATTCATTGTTTTTTTTATCTGTATGTTTTATCAGCTATTTTAAGATCATGTATGTTATATGCATTGTTAGCTTTTAATTTTTAACTTTCAATAAATTGTGAGGTACATATATTTTGGAGAGTGCCCAGTATTTTTATTCATTTACTGTTTAATATCGGCCAATGCTTCTTAATGGCTCCCGCTATCTGATAGCTACCCTCGTTATAGGTGGAGATGAAAGGTACCCTACTATGTTTGGTCACCTCACTGGTCCTCCTGGTTTCCATCCCATCCAACTGTCTGTGTACCAAACTTCTCGGGTACCCTCTCCTGATGAATTTGTCTGCCATCTGCGACAACCTTGTCTTGCGCAATACAGGGTCTTTCACTATGCGTTGCACACGGAGGAACTGACTCCGTGGTAAAGTCTTAACCATAGATCTCGGATGGCAGCTCTCAAACCTCAATAGCTTGTTACAGTCAGTTGGCTTTGTGTATAAGTCAGTAACCAATGAGGTGCCCTGTTTTCTTACCATGGTGTCCAAAAATTGGACCTGCTCGGTGGAGTGTACAAGCGTGAACTGGATCTCAGGATCCATATTGTTCAAAAAAGTGTGGAACTCTGCCAACTCATCCTCAGTGCCCTCCCAGATGACAAAAACATCATCTATGTATCTCCACCACCCCCGCACTAGGCTGAAGTGGTGGGACACATAGACGTGTTCAGCCTCTAGGGCAGACATGAACATGTTGGCATACGTTGGCGCCATATTAGAACCCATTGCGGTTCCCCGCTGTTGTAGGTAGTACCCATCCTGAAACGCAAAGTAATTGTATCTCAAAACTACACCGAGCAGGTCCAATATGAACTCCCTACATTCATCAGTGTATGGGGATTGAGCCAGAAACCTTCTGACTGCCTCTACACCTCTATCATGATTGATAGAGGTGTAGAGGCTCACCACATCAAAAGAAGCCAGCAGCGTATGTGCCGTTACTTGCACATCAGCAATTTTATTCAGAAAATCACCAGTGTCTCGTACATATGATTTTGCCCCAACTGCGTAACTTCTCAGTATCTTGTCTAAGAAAATGGCCAAATTAGAGAACACTGACTCCCTCCCGGACACAATGGGTCTCCCAGGGGGATTCTGTAAGCTTTTATGAATTTTAGGTAACACATATATCAATGGTGTCTTGGGCTGTGTAATCAGTAAATATTTGTACTGGGCTTCATCAATCAGACCTCCTGATAGGGCTCCATCCAATATTCCCATAATGACCTTGATAACCTCAAACTTAGGGTCATGATTGAGTCTCCTATATACCAGGGAGTCTCCTAATTGTCTCAGTATCTCGGAGACGTATCATTGGGTGTCCATCACAACAACGGCTCCCCCCTTGTCGGCCGGTTTGACCGTGAGGGAGCCGTTGTTGCAAAGTTCACCCAACGCACATATCTCCGCAGACGTCATATTGGGATGTCTGAGACCTCCCACATTTATGGATTCCTTCAATAACTCAATGTCAGCCCTCACTGCATTGATATATGTGTCAATGGCTGGATTCTTAATCTGTGGTGTGAAGTCACCCTTGGCATATAAGCCCACACTGCGAAGGGAGAGTTCACAACCAAGCTGGGTATCGACATTAATCATTTGTCTATCGGTTTCAGAAAACCACACCTTTAACTTAAGGCTTCTAAAAAATTTTTGCAGGTCTACTTCTAATTGGAACCAGTCCACTCCCACCGCGGGACAAAAAGACAGACCTTTAGATAAAAGTTCGGTCTGTGCATCGGTCAGTACATGGGAAGATATATTTACCACTATGGATTCTTTTTCCTTGCTGGCCGATTCCTTACACTCCGTTGTTCTTTTTCTCCATTTAAATTGTCTCCGCCCACCACGTCTGGTCCTTTTGGATCCATGGCCGGGCCTAAAAAATCACCATGCTGCTGTGTGACTTGAGTGGCACCTTCTTCATTAGTAGGTACCATTCTCCTCCTAGGGTTGGGGTTGTTCCATTTGCTGTTGTTAGAATTACCAGAGAATGGTTGACGTCTCTGTCCTTGTGGTGATGTGGTGAGCCTCTACACCTCTATCAATCATGATAGAGGTGTAGAGGCAGTCAGAAGGTTTCTGGCTCAATCCCCATACACTGATGAATGTAGGGAGTTCATATTGGACCTGCTCGGTGTAGTTTTGAGATACAATTACTTTGCGTTTCAGGATGGGTACTACCTACAACAGCGGGGAACCGCAATGGGTTCTAATATGGCGCCAACGTATGCCAACATGTTCATGTCTGCCCTAGAGGCTGAACACGTCTATGTGTCCCACCACTTCAGCCTAGTGCGGGGGTGGTGGAGATACATAGATGATGTTTTTGTCATCTGGGAGGGCACTGAGGATGAGTTGGCAGAGTTCCACACTTTTTTGAACAATATGGATCCTGAGATCCAGTTCACGCTTGTACACTCCACCGAGCAGGTCCAATTTTTGGACACCATGGTAAGAAAACAGGGCACCTCATTGGTTACTGACTTATACACAAAGCCAACTGACTGTAACAAGCTATTGAGGTTTGAGAGCTGCCATCCGAGATCTATAGTTAAGACTTTACCACGGAGTCAGTTCCTCCGTGTGCAACGCATAGTGAAAGACCCTGTATTGCGCAAGACAAGGTTGTCGCAGATGGCAGACAAATTCATCAGGAGAGGGTACCCGAGAAGTTTGGTACACAGACAGTTGGATGGGATGGAAACCAGGAGGACCAGTGAGGTGACCAAACATAGTAGGGTACCTTTCATCTCCACCTATAACGAGGGTAGCTATCAGATAGCGGGAGCCATTAAGAAGCATTGGCCGATATTAAACAGTAGCTTTAAAAAGGTGAAGGAGTTTGCTGTGCCCCCCCTGATGTCGTATAGGAGAGCTGATAGTCTGAAGGACAAACTGGTGAGAGCAGATGTTACCGGGGGTAAGGCCCCCGTTCAAACCTATATAGGTCGCAAGAAAAATGGGTGCTACCCATGTTTAAACTGTGTTAATTGCAATTATATGCTGAAAGGGGACAAATTCTTACATCCGGTACTGAATACCCAGTTTGAAATCAGACATTTTCTGACCTGTGATAGTTCATTCGTGGTATACCTCTTGTCTTGCCCCTGCAATCTCCTTTATGTAGGGGAAACTATTTGCGAGGTCAAGACCAGAATGAACTATCACAGGTACTCGATCCGTCAGAAGAGGAGAGATCTCCCGGTGCCCAAACATTTTGTTGAAGCGGGACACAAAGAGAAGGATCTTAAATTTAGGGTCATTGACCACATCCCCCCACTTAAAAGGGGAGGCAATAGGGAAAAATTGTTGAAGCAACGTGAGATCCTGTGGATACACAGATTACACACACTGAAGCCAGATGGCCTCAATGCTGAGTGTAGATGGGAACTATATGGATAAGGGAGATATGTGTGGTGCTCATCTACGTGGGGGGTTCTTGATCGTTGAGTCTGGTGTAGGAGAAACATAACAGTGCACGCTTTCTGAATATACTATCTTTATATACTGACACTGTATTTCCTCTTTTTCCAGGATGTTTTGATTAGCTTGATGAACTTTTATCTTGGTATTGGATGGAGCCACCCTAATCCTTTGGATATGGATTTGGTATTGAAACTACGTGTGGAGACATACGGGACGACGACAGACGGCCTGGGACTATTACATGATTGCACTATGTGTCCAACACTGTTTTATAATGTACGGATTGATTGTTGGTGTATGCGCGTTACTGACCACCCAGTTGAGGGTCAGTGACTTGACATACACGCTATCTTGAATATGTGTATGCTGATGGGAGGAGTGTGTCCCATAACAGCCACACCACATGAAGTAGATGGTGATGGCAAAGGGGGATGATATAATCGCTTGAGCTGGTGGCTGGGCTCGATTTTCCTCCCCCTTGGCCATTTCCAAACACATTCTTATGTTTGGATCTGTGCGCATGTATTTGCTCTGGCCGCGCTGGGCTCGTCCGCCTGTCTAAGCTTGTTTACATCGCCATGGTGACGGCTGGGTCCCGCCTGCGACGTGACGTGCGCTGAACCACATGATCTGGCCTCCCTCCCACAGCAGCTGCGGCTCCTGCGTGCGCTCCGGTGGATGACGCTGCGGTCCATTAGAGCGTGACGTGGGGGCGTGGCGCTGTTGGGGGCGCGGCCGGAGTCGTCTGGTCCGGCGCATGCGCACCGCCGACTGGGGGACGCCAGCGTTGACAGCATGGTGATGTGGACAGGTAGAATGTCTGTAGATGGTGAGCTCCGTCCAATTTTTAATAAGGTACAGCTGCAATTGCAGCAGATGATTTTAACTCTTTATGTACTGCACCACATAATGGTCACTGTATAAAAGGGGCTTTGATCCTCTATATTTGATGTATTGTATATGCATTGTAACTGTTGCGCACTTCACCTATGTTCTTATGAATAAGATTAACACTTTTTGATGCACAAAAAGGAGCTAAAGTATTATGTTTATTATGTCGGAACACCATGTGACGATGTAGTCTTAGGTCATGTGACTTGATTGTTAACAGGTGTAACCACTGATTGTCACTCACTTGTATTGTAGTGTGGGTATATATACCCAGCCATTTGCACTGTTATGTAGCTTGATAAAGGCCTCATTGAGTAGGCCGAAACGTCGCTTGGATTAAAGTTTGGGGTCTTCACCCGTACACCAAAAGCTGGAAGTGCTGCCTCGTTTTTTCATCTCCTGTATATCGTGGAGGAGTGGCCTGCCTCTGTGGGGATTTGCACCCAGTCCACTGGCTCTGACTGTGCTGCTGCACTATTTGTGTTTTATATATATATATATATATATATATGTAAAAGGCGCCTGAGTCTGTTGCCCTGGAGTGGCAACATGTGATTAGGCACCTAAATCCCAACGTTTTTCACCTATACCAATAACCTGGGCTCTTCAGGGGACATTTAGTTCAGTATAGTATTGGGCATCAATACTAAATTAAGGATAACAAAGTTATCCAAAAAGCCATCAATCTTAATGACAATGTATCAGATATTCATAATAGATAACCTCATAGATGTAATATATTTGAATAGCTCGTCCTGTTAGACATGAAAACCACAAGACAGGTCTACATATTCATAAGCCTCGGGAATACAATACAACAACTTCCAAACCATGTCCAGGTAAGTAATCCTGGTAAATGCTTCAATACAAAACCCAGTTTGAATGGTCACATATAATTGATAGTATGTGCCAATTCATAAAAGCAAGATAATGTTACTTGTGTGCCCAGACTATGAGTGGATAATCCCATAAAGTCTCTGGGATTTGCAGCGTGCCACCAGTGATCCAATGCTGTCCCATGAGTAATATGTGCCGGCGCCTCACTGTTCCTTTGTGTGAGGTCGATGATGGCTTTTTGGATAACTTTGTTATCCTTAATTAAGTATTGATGCCCAATACGATACTGAACTAAATGTCCCCTGAAGAGCCCAGGTTATTGGTATGGGTAAAACGCGTTGGGTTTAGGTGCCTAATCACATGTTGCCACTCCAGGGCAACAGACTCAGGCGCCTTTCACATATATATATATAAAGATCATATGTATACCAATAAATGTGTGTGGCATCATAATATATAAATATAGACATTTGTATGTGTTGATGAATATACAGATAATCATATACATTGATTGTATCGCACATCTATAGCAATTGTTTTTTATCATATATGGTATCCACGGCTGTGGTGCTATATTGCTATATGTACAATAAGTTTGTTATTTTTTGTACCTAGAATAGGCCACTTATTTTTGGGCATCCAATCTGGCTCTGCCTAGAATAGTGCTATAGGGACAGTCTAGGGCATATCAGGAGGTTCCAGAATACGGGATCGCCCCTATCGGGGCAGCCATTCCTTTTTTAGGCAGGGCCTGTATAGTAAAGGGCCATATCTAGGGACAGGCCCAAATAAACAAGATATGACCCTGCCTAGATCTTTATGTCCTCAAAACTACAAAGGAGGAAGATAAACATTGTCACTGAGCATATGCAGTATATATCCTTGATGTGTCGTTTTTGTATTTCTTTTCTTTTCATTTCTGTGTTTTGTTTGTTTGTGGGAGTTTGTTATTTTACATGTAATTTATATTAAAGGCTATGTTTGATGCAGCACAGAGACAGTTCCAAAAAATATTCTTCCTCCTCTTAAGAGTTTAAAATGTAGTTGTATGGAAGAATTATTTATTGTAACCTGGCTGCTACAATGGTGGTGCATGGCCACCACTATCCTTTAAGTAATGCACCACATGCCGCCATGTAGCCCTAGCCTAAAAGAGCTATTATCTATTTTTCTGCATGATTCCTGTTTCCTGGTTACAGATCTGGGCCTGTTCCTGATCTTGTGCCAGCCCAAACTTCACTCAGTGCCAGGCACCAGTGTCCGTGGATCAACAGCCAACCAGACTGGGACGATTCCAAGAGGTGTTGACCTGGTGGCTCCTTTGCATCAAAAGCCACATTACTATATAGGGGTTAAAAAGTGAAAACCAGGGGACCAGGATAATGTCCTCAGGACTAGCCCAAAGTCAAACCCGTTGGTTGGCACAGTGGTTCACAACCATTCTCTACTACACTGGCCAATGTTTGGCATCTAAAAAGTTGTCATTATCACATTCCTGTTATATAGCAACTTATTTGTATGTCTTACAGGGGTTTCCAGTTTTTTTGTTTTTAATCAAAACCCCAGGAACAGTGCTGAAATCACCTGCTCCATGCAGCTCCGTTCAGGCTCCCTGGGCATTGGGCTGTAACTCCACTGGAATTCTGGTCCCCACCTGTCAACTGCCTCCATGGACGGGGACACTTGTGTGGCCTGAGGGATGACAAGCAACATGTCACTGCTGGTCAGTGATGTAACTAGAAATAAGTGGGACCCACAGCAAATATTTGAAACCCCCCACAGCAACTTATTTGCAACCCCCACTCCTGTGGCTATTCAGGATTGTTTTCTCAGCGAAGGCCCGGCAGCTGCTCTGTCCATTTCCTACACGTATATACTGTATGCCATGTCTCTGTATATAGTGTCACTGCATACAATGCCATTGTATAATACTGTTGAGTGGGTCCTGACAATACAATCTTTTAGTCCTCTTCCTGGGTGGGCTACTTCTGGGTTTGGACCCCAAAGCAGATGCTTCCACTGCTTCCCATATAGCTATGCACCTGCTGTTGGTTCATATTCTGTATGGGGAGATGTCACAGCTGAGGCCAGTCTAAATACAGCAGGGCACGTGACTCTGTACATGCAGCAAGTTGACAGATGCCAACCAGAAGTTCAGTGAAGACAGTCCAGGAGCCATGGAGCTGGCATTGAGTTACATGGACCAGGTGAGTATGTATTTCTCCACAGATATCGATGTCTGTGGGTGAGATTAAAAAACATCTCAGATAACCATGTGGACTTGGACTGAAAATGTGATGCCCTCGTGGGCATGAAACCCTTCTTTTGGTTAGTGTCTGTGAAAGGTAGTGACATAGTAGCCACGAAAACCCATGGAACTGCAGAGTGGTTTCCTGCAAAGTGTCTAGTTCATCTCACATGTGATATGAAGAACAGTGCAGAGGGTAGGCTTTCAGGGGCTGCATAGCCTATACTTATTTTGTTCTACCAACCTGGTCAGAACTCTTGTGGAAGGAAAAATCCCCAATGCTAATAAAGAATTGCCATGAAAGAACCAATCCATATGTATCCAATAAATCTTTTACACTGCAACTTCTGTGTCTTTCCTCTGGAGTTCGTCTTACACACTTAATAGTGTTGGGCGTGAATATTCGAATAGCGAATAATAATTGCGAATATCGGCACTTCGAGAATTTGCGAATATTTAGAATATAGTGATATATATTCGTAATTTAGAATATTCTATAATTTTTTTTCATCAGTAACCTCCCTTCTTGCTTGTGGGCCAATAAGAAGGCTACAATATCTTTGTCAGAGCTTAGCAACATCCCTAGCAACCAATAGGAAAGTTGCTGACACCTTACTATATAAGAACCTCCCCAGCAGCCCTTGTATGCAATATTTTGCAGATCTAAGAGACAGAGAGAGCAGTGACATTGCTGTGCTCTCTGCTTTCCTGTTTCATTACATTACTTACATTAGATAGTTAGTTAGTTAATTAGCTTATATATAAAAACAAAAACACAGAAATGTAGTGGCAAATCTGGGGGAGCTGCTCAACCCCTAACACTGTAGCATGTTTTTTATTGGGGGAGCAGCCCCACCGCATGTGGACCGCAGCAAACGACTATCCCCAGCAAAAAATATTTTGCATACGGTGGAGGATGTCGGCGCGGTCCACATGCACCACAAAGGCATCCTACACAAAACGGAGCATTGTGCGGATGAAAATATAATCATAAATCACAGAAAAAATGCACCACACGGATATGCCACTGACTATACTGGCTAGTCATAAATGCAGATATTAAAAGCTGAGACTTTTGCCAATATATTCCTGTCAGGAAGATATCGGAGCCCCAAGCACCACGTCACGGTTCTCAGCATGGCAAGGGGTCCTACCACTACGCTACCTATGGTGTGAACAAGGTCTGAAGGTGATGTAATCCAGCTCACAGCCAAGCTTCCACACAACCGCCTAGCAGGACAACTAGTGCAATGTGAACAAAGCCAGACTGTAAGCCACACCCATATCAGACCAGGTCTGATATGGGTGTGGCTTACAGTCTGGCTTTGTTCACATTGCACTAGTTGTCCTGCTATGCAGTTGTGTGGAAGCTTGGCTGTGAGCTGGATTACATCACCTTCAGACCTTGTTCACACCATAGGTAGCGTAGTGGTAGGACCCCTTGCCATGCTGAGAACCGTGACGTGGTGCTTGGGGCTCCGATATCTTCCTGACAGGAATATATTGGCAAAAGTCTCAGCTTTTAATATCTGCATTTATGACTAGCCAGTATAGTCAGTGGCATATCCGTGTGGTGCATTTTTTCTGTGATTTAGCTTATATATAATACAGATAGTTAGTAGGAGATACTCAGTGTAGGTTATATCCTGATATAGTGTAGCTGATAGGTTCTGCTGTTCATACATACATGCTACAGACAGCGCTGTGATGTCACAAGTTCACAACAATACTTAGTGCACCAATCACTAATACGTAGTCAGATCTGTTAAAATGCGAAGTTGCATGTATTGCGCCAAAATATTTGCATCATTAGTGCCGCTTTCACAATTGTGAATATATTGGAGCACTCTAACTGCATATAAAGCTATTGTAATGTTCTGCCGTGCCAGCCATTTTCTCCAGTCTCAGGAAACTTCTAGCAGCGTGGAAAATGTAGCTATAGTAGCTATAGTGACCCACGCCTGTATTTTGCTCTCATTACGCGAATATTACATTGCCGATTTTTCACGATCAAATTTTTTTTCGCAAATTTGCGAATATATGACGAATATTCTACCAAATATTCGTGAAATGTTGCAAATTCTAATATTGACCGTGCCACTCATCACTAACACTTAATTGTTTTTTATTCAGTCTTATGGGAAATCACAGCTAATGCAGTGTCATACGTTATTATGGTGAATCTTGTTAAATTAACTAAACTTTGCTTCTGTACAAGATAAAATCGTCCATAAGGAAGACATGGTTATATGTTGGAGGGCAAAAAGAGCTCACGATTTACAGTAATGATCACTGCCATAATAACACTTTTTCTTTTCAGTGTCTAATGACCAGCATAGTAATTCTCATGTGTTAAAGTCAACGGCTTGAGAGAAGCAAACTTGACATCTTGACCTCAACACAAGAGATTAAATATTTTTCTAGACACAATGTAATTCCATTAAAGTCAAAGCCTTTATAAACAGCTGGCTTTTACTTAACATACAGTTTCAATAGCACTATTGTAAGATCAGGTGGCCTTGGCCATATCTCACATACACTGGTCTTCACTAACCACATATAACTCCATGTTTAAAGGAGTAATGTAGTGAAACAATGAGTTTTATTCAAGTTAGATCACTATTTGTCTATAGACCTAAGGGTTCAATATATGGCTCAGGCATTTAAATAGCACCAAGGGGAAAACTCCTCAGACCATACACAAAGCATAGCACAGGGCAAGGGCGGATACAGACAGGAGAGCGACCCTGTGCAAGACCAGCAAAGGGGGCCCTTTGGTCTCAAACCACTCACTTTAATGCCTCTCTAGCCATCCACAGATGTCTAAGAAGGAAATTCCTTAGCTCTGTCCATTACAAATAGTGATCAGCGGCATAGCCAATATTCAAATTTGCGATATTTCACAATTTTTGGGGCCGAATATTCCCCATAAATTCGCAAACTCGAGAATTTGGGATCTCCAGTGATTATTTTCTTGATTGCGAAAATCGGCAATGTGATATATTCGGGATGAAAATTTGCGAATAGAATATTTACGATCAACACCAAGTGGTTGGCAACTTTCCTATTGGTTGCTAGGGATGTTGCCAAGTGCCGATATTCGCAATAAATTCGCAATACAAATTTGTGATTCAAATATTCACGATCAATATCACGAATACGAATATATAGCACTATATTCTAAATATTTGCAAATTCTCGAAGTGGCAAAATTTACGATTAAAATTCACGATATTTGCGCTCAACACTAATTACAGTCTAACAGGCAGCAGAAAGCAACTTTCAAGATGACAGTGGGCCCCCCTACCTCCTGGGCCCCTGTGCAGCTGCACAGATTGCATATATGGAATGTCCGCCCCTGACACAGGGTATTAAATTCTCCTGGAGAGTTCTTTTAAGAAGCTGTCTTACCATGATATTGCTCCAGTGGGATTTAAAAAGAATGAACCTGGATTTTTCCCCCTATCAACTATGTTATTATACACAGTTGAGTCACATCATTGCCACCAGCTAATATCCAGAGTAACCGACATGTGCAGCACAGACAGCAGCTAGCCGGGCTCAGGAGACTCAATAAGGTCCTGGTAGGTTGTCAAAGGTATGTGGAGCCATGCTGACTGCAGTGCATCCCACAGCTGCTGGAGGGGGCACGGGGAGGGTCCATAGAGTGAACACAACAATTGAAGTGGTTCTACGGATGCTCAGTTGGGTTCAAGGCTGGGGAATTAGGGGTCCAGTGTAGTACTTGGAAGTCCTGGCCATGCTCTTCCAACCAATGTCAGACTTTTCTAGCCATGTGACGTTGCATTCTCCTTCTGGAATATCGCATTTGCCCCAGGGAAGACAATCTGCAAGTATGGGTGTAAGTGATGTGCAAGGATCGATTCATACCCAAATCAGCTGACAGTGCCATCCACATGGATGTGTTGGCACAGAAAATGCCACAACAACATTCCCCAGACCGCAATGCTGCCAGTAGTATAGCGCTCCTGTTCTGGTCAAACTCAAAGTGACAGGGGCCACGCCCCTTTTCAGCCCTGTGACAGCTGTTCACAGACGAGTCGGTGTATGTCTAAAAATAGCCTGGCCAAGTCCTAAAATAGCTAGGCTACTGTATAAGCAGCTGTTCACATTCTGTTAGAATTCATAAAGCATCAGTAATTTAACTAAGTTTTTAAAATGTTTAAAATAAAATAGTATTAAGCCTATATTAACCTTTAGACCCATTTATCTATCTATCTATCTATCTATCTCTCTATCATCTGTTTTTACAGCCATCTAACAATCACCTAGCTATCTACCAATTTATCTATTTATCCAGCTATCTATGTAGCTAGCCATCAATTTTATATCATCACACCACGCTCCGATCGTTTAATGCCAACCCCCACAGGCCGTCCTCACCCACTTCGACCGCACCCGAGTGCCAGTCAATCAACGCCGCCCCACACACCGCCCGCGCCGTCCATGGAGAGCTGTGTAATGATTGCTCTGCGCGCTGGCCAATTCTAACATCCGTTATGGTGACGGGCATAATGTCTAGTTATTTATAAATATGTAATTGTAGGTACAAACAGCTGACATAAATATTCTTGTGTCTGCCTTGTTATTTCATGAGGAATACAAGTACAGTGGTCCCTCAAGATACAATATTAATTGGTTCCAAGAAAACCATTGTATGTCGAAACCATTATAACTTGAGTAATCGGTTCCAAAGCCCCAAAATGTCATCCAAGATAAGAGAAAATGAAGATTTGAGAAAAACAAGCAGATAACTAAGACAGATAAAACGAGTCCTTACATATTACAGTCAGGAATAGCTGCTAACTAGCAACTAATCCAGCTAGTTTACCAGAGAAGTGGCCTTCATTGGTTGGATCTGAGTCTGAGACTGTCACGGCTGAGAATGGGGAAAACCCTCAGCCGTGCGGTATCAGCAGATGGGTGGTCAGAGCATGGCCAGGACAGGAATAAGGGAGAAGGTCACCTCCTACACATCCCTAATTCTGACCCTGTCTCCTATCCGTATGAGCCAACCCTGAAGGTAGGAGGGCTCATACTCCGGAACCTGATATTCCTGCTCACCCTCAGGGTGGCCCTGGACTAGGAGCAGGGTAAGACGACCCGTTCCTCCTAGACATGGAGGAACAGGAGTCTCACTGGCCAAGCTACATAGAAAGGGGAACATAAACAGACATATGGAAATGACAGGTAAGTGAGACTAGTACCACACTTACCTGCCACAGACACACAACCTGGAACCCACGTGCAAGTGCTGCTGTCCACAACCAACACAAAGGACACAGCACACAACAGACATCACACGGGAACCCAGTAAACCATATGCTGCAATAGCAGATAAACCGTAAAGACATAAACTAACACCAGACATAACGTTTATGACCACCAGGGTGGCCCTCACTGGCAGATGGTAAATAACCAGGAGTATGTCTCCAGCAAGCATGGCTGAAGCACCCTCTCTGACTACTGCCTTCCACTGAGGCTTTATAGGGCCAGGTAGCCACACCCACAGTCAGACACACCCAGTGCACACACACACTAGGAAGGAAGTTAACCCTTCCAATACCAGGGAGGGGAAGACATCAACTTAAAGGGGAAGTGCACACAACACATATAACACCCTGTGCACACCGATAAAAGGCACACCTATAAAGATAGGTTGCCAGGTGCAACCGCAAGCCTACTGCAGCAAGCTGCCTAGCACCGCTCAGGCTGCTCTGCTGCCACATTAACAATGTTGCCAGCGGCAACCACAGGTGAGGCAACATACAATAGCCCTCACCTGTGATTGACAACAACTCCAAGACCGCAGGCAACTGCTTGCGGTTACAGGAGTCACGACCATGACCAAGGGTCGTGACAGAGACATTGTATGTTGAGTCTAGTGTAAACTTATGATGGGTCAGAAAAGACCAGTGTATGTTGAAAATATTTTATCCTGGGGCCATTGTGACTTGAGGGATCACTGTATTTAGTGAAAAAGACACTTCATGAGAGATAACAAGACCTCTTTAACACAAATTAGCGTTTGCAGTCATTTTAGCAACATTTTTAAGTATCTGCTTTCACCGGTATGTCCTAGCGGTTTATGTAATTTTAACTAATTAAGGCATTGTATTTATTGTCAAAAGAAAAAAACGGCCTACATTTGTAATTCTTTTACATATCTTTGTTATAGAAAGTTTGGTTAACGTTGTAACTTTACTTTGAAGTTTTACATATCCTTGTTACAGAATTCTCTTGTTTCTGTCGCATCTACCGAGCGGGTTTGACGGGACAAAAGATGGATATGTCCGCTAGATATTATCGGAGCCCTGAAAAAGTTGTGTGCCGCTGATCATTTTGTTTTAGGAAGTTAGACGCATCAATTATAAATGTTACGTATCTGCTCTAGAGGCGGTGGTCAAATATTTTACTTAAATCAAATACTCCTTTGATTTTTATTTAAACATAATTACGTAACAAAGCAAATTTCCTAACGCAGCAAAAATGCTTTCACAGCTCTTAAATACCCTGAGGACATGCTAGAACATGCTTTCGACATGCTCGGACATACCCTGACACGCTTCGCAAAATGGGTGCGGTATTTGAGAAAATGGCCGTCGTAACAAAAAAATAGGGTAAAAATTGATGCTTTTTAAAACATAATTGATGTGTTTCTGACAACAACATGTGCTACCTGTTTGGGCCTGTTTTGATAGCTGTTTAGCTTTTAAATAAGCGTTCTATTCCGGCTCTTCATTGTTGCAGCCTCGTAACAAATGTGTAAACACTGCTATCTTTGTAAATGTATTAATTGCTTGTAGAAATTGACTGACAGCTGATGTATTAGTAGATGGTGGATGGTGGATCTGTTGAATTTCTGTGATAGAAGCTGATATGAAATAGGTCTAAATGGAAAGATAGAATCGGCTCCCGGGAAAGTTGTGTGCCGCGGCTGTCGCTCTTAAATAGCGTCTTAGGACACGGTCTTGTCTCTATGGCCAAACGCTTCCTATTTCTGAAAATACAGTTTTGCTCTATACTTATTGTTTTCTGCGTCTCAGGATGGAGTTCGCGTAAGTAGTCCGACATAAGGTCTTTTAAGCTGTCAAAATTAACAAGTCGAGTGTTAGCCATGTTGAGAGTTATACCCATAGATAAATAGATGGAAATATAGATAGATAGACTCAAGATAGGTAGATAGAAAGATAGATTGATAAATAATAGATAGATAGATAGATAGATAGATAGATAGATAGATAGATAGATAGATAGTTAATGGCTAGCTACATATATATATATATATATATATATATATATATATCTGGATAGATAGATAAATTGGTAGATGGCTAGATAGACAGACAGATAGATAGATAGATAGATAGATAGATAGATAGATAGATAGATGTGAGATTGTTAGTAAGAAAGATAGATATATAGATAAATGATAGATAGAAAAATTATTGATAGAAAGATAACAGATAGATGGATAGATACATAGATAGATATATAGATAAATAGATATGTAGATAGAAAGATAGATATAGAGAATAGATGCATAGATATATTTATAGACTTTATATTAGGATATGTCATGACATGTCTGTAGATAGACAGGATAGATCGATAGATAGATAAAATAGACAGATAATTGATAGATAGATATGTATATAGAAATATAGATAGAAATAATAGCTAAATAGATACATAGATAGATGGATAGATAGATAATTAATAGATAGATAAATGGATAACTAGATAGATAAATATAAATAGATAGATAATCAATAGACAGATAAATAGATACAATAAATAGCTAGATAATTGATATATATATAACAAATAGATGTCTAGATACATAGATAGACGGATAGATAGATAGATAATTGATAGATAGATAGATAGATAGATAGAAAAAATTGATAGAAACATACATAGATAGATAAATAGATAGAAAGATATGTAGATATAAATATAGATAGATGGGTAGATAGATATATAGATATATAGATAAATAGATAGATAGATAATTGATAAATAGTTAAATAGATAGAAAGATATATTAATATGTAGATAGATAGATAGATAGATAGACAGATAAATAGATAGATGGGTCTAAAGGTAATATAGGCTTAATACAATTTTATTTTAAACATTTTAAAAACTTAGTTAAATTACTGATGCTTTATGAATTCTAACAGAATGTGAACAGCTGCTTATACAGTAGCCTAGCTATATAAGGACTTGACCAGGCTATTTTTAGACATACACCGACGTGTCTGTGAACAGCTGTCACAGGGCCAAAAAAGGGGCGTGGCCCCTGTCACTTTGAGTTTGAAGAGAACAGGCGTGTTATACTACTGCCAGCATTGTGGTCTGGGGAATGCCCCCTACTGCTGCCCCACCAGCCTGTGTTCTTCCAGCCATGGTTGCAGGGTGTTTGTTCTCTGTTTCCCATCTGTTCAATAAAGCAAAAAATGTGACTCATTGAAGAAGCCAACCAGTTACCAGTTATCAGTGGAGGTCAACCAGTGACCAGTACCATCAGTGGAGGTCAACCAGTTACCAGTTATCAGTGGAGGTCAACCAGTGACCAGTACCATCAGTGGAGGTCAACCAGTTACCAGTTATCAGTGGAGGTCAACCAGTGACCAGTACCATCAGTGGAGGTCAACCAGTTACCAGTTATCAGTGGAGGTCAACCAGTGACCAGTACCATCAGTGGAGGTCAACCAGTTACCAGTTATCAGTGGAGGTCAACCAGTGACCAGTACCATCAGTGGAGGTCAACCAGTGACCAGTACCATCAGTGGAGGTCAACCAGTTACCAGTTATCAGTGGAGGTCAACCAGTGACTAGTACCATCAGTGGAGGTCAACCAGTTATCAGTGGAGGTCAACCAGTGACCAGTACCATCAGTGGAGGTCAACCAGTTACCAGTTATCAGTGAAGGTCCAATTCCAATACCGCTGTGAAAATTGAAGCCTTCTCTGCCAAAGCAGCTTGGTTAGTAAAGGTGCAGTGACCGTCCACCTGCTTCTGAGTTCCATACTCTGTTGGGTTCGCTGTTGTTTTAGATACACTTCTGGTAGCCCCCTGCTTTATTTTGGTGAATTTGGTCTACTCCTGCGCACCTTTGTAGCCAACGTTTGCCTCATCCATCAAAGACACGTGTTGGTCCACAGTTTCCACATTGCTTATTCACAATGGTGTCATTTGTCCTCTCACTTTCACCACAGCGGTGTGAGAACAGTTCACACTGCACAATGTCAAAAATACCACCACCTGTGACCCGAAAGCCAATAATCATCCGTTCCTTCAACTCTGATAACCCTGTGAGCAATGAGGGACCAGTGTGCTACAAGCCACCAACGTTGAAAGTAGGAAGTGCTCAGAATAATGGGACTCAAGTGTCTAACCATCCATGATTCATTTTCCATTCAGTCAGGCAATAGATAAAAGAAGTAATTTTTATCTGGAAATCAGAAACTTTCCAGCAAAAACAAACTTTTACTAAGGCACAATGGATTTAACCCTTTCTATCCCGGGTCATTTTTCATTTTCCTTTTTGCTCCCTGCTTTCTTGGAGCCATAATCTTTTTTTTTTTTTTTTTTTCACATAGTCGTTGTCTTGTTACAGGTTTTTTGTGGGACAAGTTGCACTTTTTAATGGTACCATTTAATATTGCATAGGATGTAGTGGGGAGCTGCATACGATTACGAATAGAGTTGAGCGAAGCTTAATCCAAAGTCGCTCCGTTCAAAACTTCGGAATAATACTGTACGGAGATCCGGCTTCATACAGTATTAGAATGTGTGGGCTCTGGTGAGCCGAAGCTAGTTATTCAAGAAGTCGTGTGTGACTTAGTTGAAAAACTTCTGTAATTGATTTTTAAAGTGGAAAGTAACTTTAAAACTTGAAACCGAACTTGGCTTCGGTTCCGAAGTACCAGTCTCCAAGAATGGGCCATTTTGATTTAGATTTTTTTTTTTTCATTTATGCCGTTTTCAGACATGGAAATGCCTATGATGTTTATTTTTTTTATAGTTTATTTTTATTTTCATTTTGGGGAAAGGTAATTTGAACTGTTTTGACCATGGCATCTGAGAGGTTAAATGTCTGCGATCAGGATTTTTGTCGGTAGCAGACATTAGGCCCGTGTGTTCTGTGTGAAACAGCTGGCAACTGGTGGCTACGGCACCTGCTCCACTCCGGAGAAGGTGCCATCTTTAAGGAACCAACATGTGACATACTATTATTTCACATGTTGGGAAAAGGGTTAATGTTATATGAGCCAAAGAAAACCATTTTGCAATTCACATAGAAGTGTCATCTCTAAACAAATAAAATTAAATTCTCACGCAAATTTGTAGAAACTTGATTTATAGCTTGTACTCATCCTGAGTTACAATTTGTAGATACACTTTAGAGCTGCACTCACTATTCTGCTGGTGCAGTCACTGTGTACATACATTACATTTCTTATCCTCTACTGATTCTGAGTTACATCATGTATTATACTCCAGAGCTGCACTCACTATTCTGTTGGTGGAGTCACTGTGTACATATATTACTTATCCTGTACTGATCCTGAGTTACATCCTGTATTATACCCCAGAGCTGCACTCACTATTCTGCTGGTGCAGTCACTGTGTACATACATTACATTTCTTATCCTCTACTGATTCTGAGTTACATCATGTATTATACTCCAGAGCTGCACTCACTATTCTGTTGGTGGAGTCACTGTGTACATATATTACTTATCCTGTACTGATCCTGAGTTACATCCTGTATTATACTCCAGAGCTGCACTCACTATTCTGCTGGTACATACATTACTTACCCTGTAATGATCCTGAGTTATATCCTGTATTATACTCCAGAGCTGCACTCACTATTCTGCTAGGGCAGTCACTGTGTACATACATTACTTACCCTGTACTGATCCTGAGTTACATCCTGTATTATACTCCAGAGCTGCACTCACTATTCTGCTGGTTCAGTCACTGTGTAAATACATTACTTATCCTGTTCTGATCCTGAGTTACATCCTGTATTATACTCCGGGGCTGAACTCACTATTCTGCTGGTGCAGTCACTGTGTACATACATTACTTATCCTGTACTGATACTGAGTTACATCCTGTATTATACTGAAGAGCTGCACTCACTATTCTGCTGGTGCAGTCACTGTGTACATACATTACAATACTTATCCTGTACTGATCCTGAGTTACATCCTGTATTATACTCCAGAGCTGCACTCACTGTTCTGCTGGTGGAGTCACTGTGTACATATATTACATTACATATCCTGCACTGATCCTGAGTTACATCCTGTATTATACTCCAGAGCTGCACTCACTATTCTGCTGGTGCAGTCACTGTGTACATACATTACTTATCCTGTACTGATCCTGAGTTACATCCTGTATTATACTCAAGAGCTGCATTAACTATTCTGCTGGTGCAGTCACTGTGTACATACATTACTTATCCTGTTCTGATCCTGAGTTACATCTTTGTATTATACTCCAGAGCTGCACTCACTGTTCTGCTTATGGAGTCACTGTGTACATACATTACTTATCCTGTACTGATCCTGAGTTATATCCTGTATTATACTCCAGAGCTGCACTCACTATTCTGCTGGTGGAGTCACTGTGTGCATACATTACTTATCCTGTACTGATCCTGAGTTACATTCTGTATTATACTCCAGAGTTGCACTCACTATTCTGCTGGTGCAGTCACTGTGTACATACATTACTTATCCTGTTCTGATCCTGAGTTATATCCTGTATTATACTCCAGAACTGCACTCACTATTCTGCTGGTGGAGTCACTGTGTACATACATTACATTACTTATTCTGTACTGATCCTGAATTACATCCTGTATTATACTCCAGAGTTGCACTCACTATTCTGCTGGTGCAGTCACTGTGTACATACATTACTTATCCTGTACTGATCCTGAGTAACATCCTGTATTATACTCCAGAGCTGCACTCACTGTTCTGCCCGTGCAGTCACTGTGGACATATACTACTTATCCTGTACTGATCCTGAGTTACATCCTGTATTATACTCCAGAGCTGCACTCACTATTCTGCTGGTGAAGTCACTGTGTACATACATTTCTTATCCTGTACTGATCCTGAGTTACATCCTGTATTATACTCCAGAGATGCACTCACAATTCAGCTGGTGCAGTCACTGTGTACATAGATTACTTATCCTGTACTGATCCTGAGTTACATCTTGTATTATACTCCAGAGCTGCATTAACTATTCTGCTGGTGCGGTCACTGTGTACATACATTACTTATCCTGTACTGATCCTCAGTTACATCCTGTATTATACTCCAGAGCTGCACTCACTATTCTGTGGTTGGTGTCATTGTGGGTGTCCATTCATTACATATATTCTATTGTAAGGAAAAGAGGAGTGTAGCAGCTCTCACCTGCCCTTCCTTTGATTATGAGCACGGACAGCCCATGTCAGGTGCGGGCAGCAATTGAAAAAAGAAGTTGAGAAAATCCAGCTCCACTTGGATAAAGGAATATGCGTTTATTCAGCTTGCGGTTAAAAACTCATCCAAGGATTACAAAATTAGCAGTCTTGTCTAAGACTGCTAATTTTGTAATCCTTGGATGAGTTTTTAACCGCAAGCTGAATAAACGCATATTCCTTTATCCAAGTGGAGCTGGATTTTCTCAACTTCTTTTTTCAATATATTCTATTGTATACTGTACATTGTATTGTACTCCACAGATTTACTGAATATTATGCTAGTTTTTACTGGAAACACTCAGTAATTTTGTTGACAGACAATCTCTAGCAGCCTACAGTAGCTGATTTTCTATAATGCAAGAGGACAGTTTATGTACCAAATTACTGTATAGTCCTTGTTATAATAATTAGCCAGCAAGCTCTGTGAGGACATGGTCCCATAGGGGATACTTAGAGATTTCAGCATTGAAGCTTGCAGAACTTGGAATGCAGCTCTGCAGCACAATATAGGTTCCAGTTCAAAATAAACTGTTCAACTTTCATGTTGAAAAATTAAAATTTACATATATAAACCGAGAAAAAGACTACCATCAAATGAGTTCTTTATTTCCTGTTGCTTTCATATTCCCTTTGTACAAAAGTAAAAGCAATGTCTCATGCCATAAAGAAAATTCACTCTGTTACCAAGTATTTCTCTCCTGAACTCCTCAGCAGTCTTTCAATAGCTTATAGCATTATATAACCACTATTGCTTTTCCCAACTCAGAGAAATGCGGAAAAAAAATACAAGAAAATAATTGAAAACAACAAGTTGATATTCTTTTCAAAATGAAAATTAATGTTTAAGTAGAA